>NC_133489.1:1446809-1519545 GCF_025370935.1 Choristoneura fumiferana
GGACAAAGATAAATAGAAAGTGTTGATTAGGTCATTTCTAACCTGTGTTCGAGAATATTTAGGAACATCCATTAATTGTATTGTGTATAGAATGAACTAGTTCCATTCGGTCAGTGTAGGGAATACATTACTAACATGAAACTACCGTGAGACTCACTCATATTAAATATAATGACCCGGATAACTCACGTCTTAAATCGAGTTTAGCTCGACATGTTTCGGGCTAATCCGTAGCCCTTCGTCTTCGGAGCAACGCGACTCAGCGGCTGCGCGCCGCCGCTCTGCTGCCGCGACTACCCGACGAAACTGACACCGGCACACAACTACCCGCGTTTTCATCATCATTACAACTGTCAAATGTAGGGTAGCACACAACACTAACAACATCGCTCTGTAAAGGTACGTTCACACACACCGATGACGCTTTCCAACTCGGAGGTACCGTCCAACCACTATCCCGGTTGAAATTCGAGAACAAGCCATCGAGATTGGTCGTCGGCCGAATTTCAACCGGCGTGTTGCAGCAGCCGCTGAGTCGCGTTGCTCCGAAGACGAAGGGCTACGGATTAGCCCGAAACATGTCGAGCTAAACTCGATTTAAGACGTGAGTTATCCGGTCATTATATTCAACATTACTAACAATTCTTAGTTCCTGAACTACTAAAGCGTAGCGCGATGAACAGAAATTTATAAACTAACTATTTGAAATTATTCAACCTACATTATATTGATTGATATTCTTTACGCCAATAACTGGCTGACTTCATTGCCAATTTACGCAAATTGGTAGTTATATCTTGCTTGGGTTTTAACTGATTTAATGACTGTTAAGAATGTAGTTGTAAAGTGTCAGCCATTTTTTGGGGGTCCGTAGACCAAATAGTAGGTTCGTGCCGAGCCCGGTTTTAGAATAGGACCGACTTATCTCTTCCAATGAGTGTTCCAGCTGTTATCTACAGAAAGGACCACAGAAATGCACATGTACACATAGGTACACTCAAAAAAGGTAACCCTTCTTCAAGCAGTCGGGTAAAGTAGGGATATAATAAGACAAAATAAAAGTCCAGTCATTTAAAATCAGTGTTTTATTTTTATTTTAACAAAACTTGTCTAAAACCAAAATTAAATAAATTACAAATTTAAAGTACAAATCGAAGTAATATGACCTTTATTCCAGTTAGGTATTGTTATCAATTAACACTATCTTGTGAGACACAGCTACTCTGAGAAATGATATGGATTTTTATGATTATTATATATATATATATATATATATTTTAAAGACATTTTATTTATTCACAACACAAGATACAATAATATGATAGGAAACAAAATTAATAAAAACTACATAAATATACCTAACTATAAAAAGAAAAAAAAAGGCGTGGTGGCCTAGTGGTTTGACCTATCGCCTCTCAAGCAGAGGGTCGTGGGTTCAAACCCCGGCTCGTACCTCTGAGCTTTTCGAAATTCATGTACGGAATTACATTTGAAATTTACCACGAGCTTTGCGGTGAAGGAAAACATCGTGAGGAAACCTGCACAAATCTGCGAAGCGATTCAATGGTGTGTGTGAAGTTCCCAATCCGCACTGGGCCCGCGTGGGAACTATGGCCCAAGCCCTCTTGTTCTGTGAGGAGGCCTGTGCCCAGCAGTGGGACGTATATAGGCTGGGATGATGATAAAAAGAAAACACCATCTAAGAGGCCCTCCTGAGGCATAGACCCCAGCACACTGGCGGCATATACCTCTCTGTACATGAGGGCCTTCATGGGGGCCTTGTCGGCCCGGCTGATAGAGACCTCAGGAGACCCCAGAGCTGTCCCTTACCTCTCCCAGCAATTTTCTTTTTACTTATACCCTGACCACTTAGAAAATTAAAAAAACCTCCGGCATTGTCATTTCAAAATTCAATATATCAATAAACTAACCAACATAAAGTTGGAAAATCCTCGACTTTGTCACCTCAAAGTTCAATATCTCAAAAAGGTCTAAACCGATTTTGATAACATGTATAAGAACCATCGCTAGAAAACCTGATTTCAAATAAAAAAACCGCATCCAAATCGGTTCACCTGTTTAAGAGCTACGGTGCCACAGACAGACACACACACAGACACACACAGCGGTTAAACTTATAACACCCCTCTTTTTGCGTGGGGGGTTAAAAACGTCTGAACTGATTTTTAACCCCCGCACCACCGCAGAACTGAAAGGGACTGGTTTTCACATCAAAATAACGTCATCAAAATTGGTCCATCGGAGTGAGTGTTACGATGCCACCACACAAACATCATCAAACTCCCCTCGTTCTGCGTTTAATGAGCTGATGTGGAAAAACCCCGACTTTGTCACGTCAAAGTTCAATATTTCAAAAACGTCTTAAACAATTTTGACCAAACACGTCTAAGAATAATTACTAGAAAACCTGCTGTCAAATAAAAGAAACCGCATTAAAATCGGTCCACCCGTTTAAGAACTACGATGCCACAGACAGACAAACAGCGGTCAAACTTTTAACACCCCTCTTTCTGCGTCAAGGGTTAAAAAAACATAATCTAAGCTTGCGAAACAATGGTTTCGAAACTAGGTTAAGCCCTCGTTCAGACGCCAGGTTAGCTAGCGGCTTCGACACGCGGGTCGCGGGCCTGATTAGGATGTGGGTCACCTGGTGAAGGCCGCGGGCTGATAGCGGGATCGATGCTTGGCCACGCCGTAGATAAAAAATTGAAAAGTTTTCAAAAAAGAATTATGCAAGATTATTTGCTGAATGTAATTTTTGTTGACTCTACTTGTATTGTCATGTCACCCAAACTACATTTGCATACCAAATTTCAAGTCGATCTCATTAACCGTTGAAGAGTTCCGTCCTGCGGAGACGATCCTGGCCGGACTACCAGGATGTCACTACCAGATTATTGTATTGTCACGCAATTCACATAAGTATACCAAATTTCAAGTCAATCCAACTACTGGAAGTTGGTGGATTTTAACTTGCAAGATTTGACTACGGACAGACAGACAGACAACAGGACAGGTGAAACTAAATAAAAACTTGTAAATTTGAGGCCAAGAGCGTGTCGGACACGCCCGAAATAGGGTTCCGTAGCCATTACGAAAAAATTAAGTTTTGGCAAAATTGCAAAAACGGAACCCTTATAGTTTCGCCATGTTTGTCTGTCTGTCTGTCCGTCCGCGGCTTTGCTCAGGGACTACCAATGCTAGGAAGCTGTAATTATGCACAGATATATATGTAAACTATGCCAATGGTATAATAAAAATTAAAAAAAAAAAATTTTTTAGTGTATCTCCCATAGACGTGCCTAGTGGGGGTGATTTTTTTTTCTCTCGACCAACCTTGTAGTATAGGATATCGTTGGATAGGTCTTTTAAAACCATTAGGAGTTGCTAAAACGATTTTTCGAATCAGTGATTGATTTGCAAAATATTCAACTTTAAAGCGCAAATTTTCATTAAAATCGAGCCCCCTCCCCCCATCTAAAATCTAAACCGGTGAGTGGAAAAATTTCAAAAAATTCAGGATATTAGTTAGTATATCAAACTTACAAGGAAAACTATAACGGTTAAGTTTTCTTGAGAATTATTAGTAGCATATGAAAATGAAAATGAAAATTGTTTATTTACTTTAAACTTAAGTCTATTTGACATCAGTGATTGGAACTTCCTAGTAGGTATGCAAACCTGTATCAGGAAGCCCCGCTACATTGCAACAAGTCTCAAACTAGAGATATTTATAAGGTGAATATCTAAATAATTTACACTTGCGCAGCAGTAGTTGATAGATGTTTAGCTTATTATTTACAATGTTATATATGCGCTGACTGCGCTTTGTAATGCCTTCTAGCAAACATGGATTTTAATTGGATGGAGTTTAAGAGTATAAATAGCAGTCTAAGGTATAACATATACCTAAACTCTAAATACTATGGTTTAAGATATTTATTTTCTCACAAGATTTACAAAAAAATCACTTATAGAGAAAAACAATATTAATTTAACTTAAATCTAGGTAAGAGACGGTACCACACAAAATGGTGAACAAAAATCTATGAACTAAAGCGGGTAGGTGGTAATGACGAGAGCAACACAAGTTTTTAACTAAATAACTTGCTAACTGGAGGCCAGTTAAACCAATCTTTATATCGTTAGTTAATTATCGGTTACTTGTGTGTATGTAGTTTAAACTATTATTACATATTATTATTTATTTTGCTCGTTTTGGGATTGGAAGAAGTCATGAAAGGAGTAATTTGTTAATTTCACCAAGATTATTATTTTTGCTGTTATTCACTTATCTCTTTATTTTTTAAATAATTCATTGATGAAAGGCGAGGGCCGGCTTGCTTATTATTGTTCTGTTTTTTTTTTGTTTTTTTTTTTTATTTATTTATTTATTGTTAGTACGCATTTCCGATACCTATCTGTTATACTTGTTATTATTAGAATTACTATATTTCGTACAAAATACGAAATCCTTCGAAAAAAATTTTTTTTTTTTCATAATGGCTACGGAACCCTATTTCGGGCGAGTCCGACACGCTCTTGGCCGGTTTTTCAATGAGGCTATAACAAGCACTTATGGACTCAGCCCTTATTCCTCGCAGTACCACCAACTTGTTCGATCAGTGGTACCAGAAGGAATTGTCTTTTCTCGTGGTAACATCAGCCAAATAAGTGGTCTATCAATTTTTAAACAAGTTTCTATCAAATGAATAGGTATGTCGCTAAAGTCGAACTTTCAAGTTGACAGACACGTCTATTGGTATTATTGTTTTATGACATGCAAACGATTATCAACTTTAGGCACTTGTCCCACCGCCGACGATGAGCGAGAAGCGAGTAGAGCGAGTAACTAGAAACGAGTGGGCGAGCAGCGAGAAGCGAGTGTAGTTTTGTCGCTCGGCTGTAAGCGAGTGTTCGCGTGCGACGGGCGATTACTCGCTCCACTCGACTCGCTCGTGCGGGGCGGCCGCCAAGCTGACATCGCTGAGCGAGTATCTATAGCTCAGCGAGTTTTATAGCTCTTGTCGCTGCGACAAAAGATGTAAGAGCGGGTTCTCGCCGACAGTGTGAACAGCCAGCGATCAACTATTAATATATGTCTCTTTTACTCACACAGGATCTTATATCTTTTGTTCGTTTCTTGAGCGAGAAAATAGTCAATAGCCAATCGTTTCCTCGCTTGCGGTGAGACAAGTGCCAGGGTGGTAGGTAGACCACATATTTGGCAGATGGTACAAGAGCTGTTTTGTATACCACGTGAGTGAAATTTTGGGGCACTATGACACGGGTGCACAGTGGAAATACAAGCCGTCAGATTTTGATTAACGTAAAGCTAGCATCGGTATGTACTGCCTTTAGTTTTTATAAAAGATTAGCTTTTACCCGCGGCTTTGCATGATATTCGATCTGGTAGTTGCAATTGAAATTTCGGGATTTTACAAAATCCCCCTGGGAAATACCAAAATTCCCTTGGGAATTCCCAAAATTTATATCGTGGTCTTCATTAAGGTTGTGTTAAGAACAAATGTACAAAATTTCAAGACTAAACCCAGCGATTGAAATTTCAAGACTTTATCCCAACCCGTTGAGGTGGGTACAATGGCCTGCATAAGTGGATGGACACCTTACGTTCTATAATCGTTGAACACGAGAGTTGACGATTTGGTTAGGTGTTCACAAGAAATGAACTAGATGGCGCTGTTAAACAGTTATTATGATATGATCGATATTTTATCCCCGTAACAGAAATGTGCCGATAGCTGAGTTGGTCGGCTGCTTAGATAAACTCGTAAATGATCATAAGTTCGTATCCTACATATCAGAATTGTTTTTTGTTCTTATTTTTTATTTATAAGTTTCTATTTTAATTTTGTAGATAACTGATATGGAAATAAAAAAAAACTCTGAAAAAAGGATAACGTTGCAACAGAAATAATACACGTTTTGAAGTTTAAAACATAATTTTTTAATTCCTAAAACAATATTTCTATTCATTAAATATTGACGCAGTTATTATATACTATATATCAATTAAATAACTGAAAACCAGAAAGTAGTTTGCGCAGAATCCAGAGTAGAATCGATTACACTATGTTTTAATCAGGTAGTGTTTGAGTTTTTAAATCCTTTTTTTATTGTGCCCAGTCTAAATATTACGAATTCATACGCCAATTAAATGTTTTAGGGATGTTTCAACAACTAACTTAAAATAAAATGAAAAAATATTTTCTGTGTGTCGTGTGAGGTTTTCAGTTATTTTATTAGCACCTGATCAAAAGTTGTATTTTTAAATTTTATTGAGGTATTAGCTTAAGTATTCATTTCCGATTCTGGAAAGAGGATTGAAGCTGAACCACAATAAAAAAATAGTATTTGAAAGTAAATTATACCTGAGACCGGGTTATCATAAGACTCGTACGCGTTATAAACTATAATAATTGAAGTTTTCCAGTTTTAAACATTTACTTATCAATAATTGATGGCGTAGATCCACTGTAGTGTGTTACTGACAGTTATAATAAGATTACAGTCATATATTGAACTTTCACACTTATCTCACATAAGTAAACAAACTATCAAGGTATAATTAAAAGTTTTGTTCATAATAATCAAGTAATAATCAAATAATTACTTTTCATAACAAAGTGATACCTACAGGATCACAAATAAAGATAAATATTTTGGTTCATATAATATAGTGTGCTAGGAAATCAGATGCGGATATTTTAAGGATCGATTATTTGCATCGTCGTTAATTGGTTTCAATTAAATTAAATTAAAAAAAATACAGTTAATTTAATGTTAATGCGAGGATGAATTTTTTTGAACGGAATGGTATTTTGTATGAAGCAAAAAAATATTACCACACTATACTTAAATAATTTATGTGTATAATTAATTATTAGGTTATTATTACATACCCTGAAAATATCCGCACCGTATATATTTTATTATAACATAATTGTTGAGTATATAACCCGGTCTACACGTAACTATCAATTTTATTTTAATAACTGTTGTAACCACCATGATTGTCGATAACTGCTTGCAAAAAGAATCGCATCGATGCAACTAGATTTTCACACATATTAGAGCGCGAATACTGTCCCTTATTTTTACACAGTGGGCTTCTAACGTTTCCGGAGTTCGCTTATTTTTGTTATCCCAACGTTGGACATGGTTATAACAACTCATAATTTTTCAATGGGATTTAAATCCGGTGATCTGGCAGGCCAAGGAACGACTTTAACATTATTTTTGTGTTGATTAACCAGTCTTGCACAATATAACTGTTTTTATCTGTAACAATATAAATAAACATAAAATAATATAACGTAGATATCATTTTAATGAAGAAGTTGGTAGGATGAACGTAACCAAAAAAAAACTCACATTAACATTTCTCTACAAATTCCGACATATTTTTTCCTTCTTCATATAAATTAATAATTTCACAACTTTTAACCATCTCAATATTGCGATGAGAACTCATTTTAAAGAATAATTACGATAATCAGCAGATTCAACTTGAAAGAGACGATCAAACGATGTTGCAAGCAGCTGAACAAGTAGCAAAATCTTTGTAATAAAAACTTAGCCTGGTAGTTTGAAGATCTTCAGTCTACCCTCTTTAAGTTTCGTTAAACACGCATGACTTACCGATTAATTTTAAGACGACCCGATATAGATCCGATTTTCATCGCTTATGATAACAGTGTAGTTATGTGGTGTAGTGCTTACTTGAAATGTAGTCCGCGCGGGTAAATAAATCACAAATTGTTCTTGCACTTAATTTGTAATCAGTCAGTACACGGAAGAAACAATTAGCACAGGCACAAGCAACAGTTTAGAAGGATTGGAAGAATATAGCGATAAGCGAGGCACAAGCATTTGCAGCGAACGATGCAACTCGGAAGCGTTTATAACAGGCATACGAACGTAGGCTCCGCGTCGTTGGTGAATATCGACTGGCGCGAGCGCCGGCCAAGCGGGCGCGCTGCGCCGGCGGTGAAACCGGTTCTCGGTGCTCGCGCATCGAACAAAAGATCAGATGTTGTAAATCTCTAATAAGAAAACTAAGTTGCACTGTCCGCTGACATACATTTTGCGTTATACAAAAATAATTATTTTTAGTGATGTAAATATTGACAATGATTATTATTTATTCTGACATGTATTTAAACACGTAATATTGATATAAATAACAATTGATCTAATATAATATAAGAATTATTAACCGATTATTGAGACATGATTATTTTAACTGAATTATTATACAATTATATTATAATTATTCTCATTCAATTAATTTGATTATATTAATTATGACTATTAATGTATTACTATTTTTATTATAATTTTAATTATTACACAGTTATTATTTTATTATTACGTAATTATTGTTTAGTTTAATTATTATTATTATACAATTATTGTTTTTAATCTGTGTACTTGATAAGTTGCGAGACTAATCGCCACACACCCCCTTCCAGAGACCGTCCTACGGGCGATAATAATTAGGAAAGCGTACTTCTCGTCCTGAGCGAGTACGTTTTGTGAGGTTTTTATTCTCGGCAGGACTGGATTTGCTCTCTTGAGTAATCTGAGGTGCCGGGGTGGTTCTTACATTATTATTCATGTCGTCCAATATATAGGCTGGTTTAATGCGGTCTATGGATACTGTGACGACCTTTCCATTAAAACGGATTTTAAAACTCTTGTCACCTCTTTCTATAACCTCGTGGGGACCGGTGTACGCTGGTTGCAGAGGTGGATGGCAAGTATTATCGCGAAGAAACACGTGACTTGTCGTTTGTAGATCTTTGAATATAAAGAATGATCTCCTATTGGAATGTCGCGAGGCTGGTATAGGGGACAGGTTATGAGCGAACTTACGAAGGCGCGCGATGTAGTCTGTGACGTCTATGGTGTCATCAGCTCCCGACTTCGCTTCTATAAACTCTCCAGGTACTCTCAGTGGCTCCCCATATACCAATTCAGCAGTCGAGGCATTCAGATCAGCCTTGTACGCACTGCGTATCCCGAGCAGCACTAGCGGTAGGGATTCCATCCAGTTACTGTTTCCGTGACAAGTAATGGCGGTCTTTAACTGCCTATGAAATCGCTCGACGAGTCCATTACAGGCTGGGTGGTACGCCGTAGTGCGACGATGCTGGAACCCAGCCAACTCCGACAAGTGTTTAAAAAGAGCGCTTTCAAATTGTCTGCCTCGGTCTGTCACAATGTCATTAGGGCAGCCGAATCTAGAAATCCATCCCTGAAGCAAGGCTTTAGCCACCGTTTCAGCTGTTATATCCGCCAATGGGATCACCTCAGGCCATCGTGTGAAGCGGTCGATTACGGTGAGGCAATATTTAAATCCCTGAGACAGTGGCATAGGGCCTATGAGGTCAATATGTATAAACATAAACCGTGAACCGGGGAGTCTATAAGTGCCAATAGGTGCTGACACATGGCGGTTTATCTTAGCCTGCTGACAGGGCAAGCAGGTCCGCGACCACTCACGGCAGTCTTTTTTCATTCCCGGCCACACAAAACGGTCTGTTATCATTTTAATGGATGCGTTGGCGCCTGGGTGACTAAGACAGTGCAAGCTTAGGAACACCTTTCGACGAAGATCCTTGGTGACATATGGTCTCGGTATTCTAGTAGTTTCGTCACAGTACAGTTCAGCGTGTGATCCTGGCAGTTTGATTTTGGCTAGGCGTAGGGACGTACCGCTTTCTAACAGCTGCTTGAGCTCGGGGTCGGAGAGTTGTGCTTGCGCTAACTCCTTCATGTCGACGGGCTGAGTGATCTCTTCAACGCGAGATAAAGTGTCAGCTACGACGTTGTTCTTCCCTGAGATTTGCCTTATATCAGTTGTAAACTGCGAGATATAATCGAGATGCCTGAACTGTCTAGGAGAACAATTTTCTTTGCGCGAGTGGAATGCGAAGCATAACGGCTTATGGTCCGTGTAAATGGTGAAAACTCGCGCCTCGACCATATGTCTGAAATACCTGATGGCTTCGTATATAGCAAGCAGTTCTCGGTCATATGCAGAGTATTTCCTTTGAGCTGGACTTAACTTTCGTGAAAAGAAAGCGAGGGGTTGCCAAATGTCATCTACGTACTGCTGCAGTGCTGCGCCTAGGGCAGAATCTGATGCGTCAGTAACGATGGCGAGCTTAGCCTGGCTGTCAGGGTGCGCTAACAGCGCGGCCTGGCATAAACTTTCTTTGCATTTGGCGAAAGCCTCATGTTCTTCTGCAGAGAAGTTCACGGGGTGAGAACCTTTGACGGAGCCCGTAAGAAGGGCATTTAAGGGTCCTTGAAACTGTGCTGCTCCGGGAATAAATCTACGGTAAAAGTTAATCATTCCCAGAAATCTTCGTAACTCTCTTACGGTCTTCGGAGCTGGGAAGTTTTTGATAGCTTCAACTTTTGCTGGAACTGGTTTCGTACCCTTCGCCGATATATGGTATCCGAGAAAAGTGACCTCGGGGACACCGAAGACACACTTTGAGGTGTTGATGATCATGCCGTAGTCGCGTAATCGGGAAAACAGTTGATGCAGGTGCTCTTCGTGAGTCTTCGCGTCTTTCGAGTAAACCAGAAAATCATCAAGGTAGGCGTAACAAAAATCGAGACCCCTTACCATCTCGTCCACGAACCGTTGAAAAGTTTGCCCTGCGTTACGGAGCCCGAAGGTCATATAAGGGAACTCGTAAAGGCCAAACGGAGTCGTGATAGCGGTCTTTGGGATGTCTTCTGGATTAACAGGAATCTGGTTATACGCCTTTGTCAAGTCAATGGTGGAAAATACTTGGCAGCCCGAAATATGGTGTGAAAAGTCATGAATGTGACGTATCGGGTACCTGTCAGGGATTGTCCTGGCATTCAACGTCCTGTAGTCACCACAAGGTCGCCAGCCGTTGTCTTTTTTAGGTGCCAGGTGCAGAGGTGACGACCAGGGTGACTCCGAAGGTCGAGCGGTGCCGTTTTTTATCATCGCAGCAAATTCGTCTTCGGCGATCTTCAACTTGTCCGGGGCTAGTCGTCGAGGTGAGCACGACGCAGGGGGTCCTGGGGTTGTTCGGATATGGTGGACTACGTTGTGCTTCCGAATTTGATGCACACCCGAAGGGCGAGTAATGTCGGGGTATTGTGCTAGTATGCGATGATAAGGTGTATCTCCAGATATGACTTTCACCGACGATATATTATCAGCTTGATTGGTAGGCAAAGCCACGGTGAACAAACTAGTCTTCTTGTCGATCAAACGCTGTTTCCGACAGTCAACCATTAAGTCGTAGTGCGATAAAAAATCGACTCCAATAATCGCCTTAGTTACGTCGGCAACAACAAATCGCCAAGTAAAGTCACGGCGCAAGCCTAAGTTTAAAATCAGATGTACGAAACCATACGTATGAATCGGTGAGCCGTTTGCTGCGCATAACTGGTAGCTTGTTTGATGTCGGCGTTGTTTCAATGCTGACCTTGGGAAGACACATAGATCGCTGCCGGTGTCCACGAGAAACTGCGTTTTCGAAGTGAGGTCTGTGACAAATAAGCGACCAGTGCTCGGGCAATCGGCGGTCGCCATTATCGAGTGCCCGTTTAGTTTCCCGCTTTATAGTCGCAGGGTTTTACGCACTTCTTGGCATTTTCACCGAACTTTGCGTGGTACCAGCATTTGGGATACTTGCGGTAATTAGACGCAGACCTCTTGGAAGCGGATTGGTTGCGGGTATGACTCGACGAACGCGATTTTGATCGCGGCTGCCTCTGGTTGAGCTGGGTCTTGAGCGTTTTCATCTCTCTTGTTAACTCACTGACTTGCTTGATGAGAGAATTCAGCGGTGACTCAGTGGCAGCACAAGAAGTGGAGGCGACTTGAGCACTAGGCAGCACGTCATGGATGCGGTCGGCTAAATCGGCTAGAACGTCCAGCGATGCAGTAGGGTTAACCGCGATTATAGTCTGAATATTCTTCGGCAGGCGACTAGTCCAAATAGATTTAAGGAAGTCGTCGGGAACTTCAGGGCCCGCCAGATGCCGTAGGTGCCGGAGAAATTGCGAGGGTCTTCTATCTCCTAGCTCTTCGTCATTAAGGAGCTGGTGTACCTTCTTCTCTCGTGACGCCGACAGCCTCTTGATGAGCTCGTTCTTAAGCCTGACGTACTTGTCCACAGCCGGTGGCGTAATGATAATGTCCTCGACCTCAGCGGCATGTTGAGCATCGAGTTGAGCAACCACATAATAAAATTTTGTTGAATCTGCCGTTATATTGGAGATTGCGAATTGGCTTTCTATTTGTGCGAACCAAATTGCCGGTTTTTCTGGCCAGAAAGCGGGTACTCTCACACCGACACGGCATATGTCCGATGATGCAGCAAATTGTCCGACGCTCAATCCACTCGCTCCAGTAGCATTATTTTTATCTTCAGTCATGTTTTACGGGGTCACCAGTGTAGTTATGTGGTGTAGTGCTTACTTGAAATGTAGTCCGCGCGGGTAAATAAATCACAAATTGTTCTTGCACTTAATTTGTAATCAGTCAGTACACGGAAGAAACAATTAGCACAGGCACAAGCAACAGTTTAGAAGGATTGGAAGAATATAGCGATAAGCGAGGCACAAGCATTTGCAGCGAACGATGCAACTCGGAAGCGTTTATAACAGGCATACGAACGTAGGCTCCGCGTCGTTAGTGAATATCGACTGGCGCGAGCGCCGGCCAAGCGGGCGCGCTGCGCCGGCGGTGAAACCGGTTCTCGGTGCTCGCGCATCGAACAAAAGATCAGATGTTGTAAATCTCTAATAAGAAAACTAAGTTGCACTGTCCGCTGACATACATTTTGCGTTATACAAAAATAATTATTTTTAGTGATGTAAATATTGACAATGATTATTATTTATTCTGACATGTATTTAAACACGTAATATTGATATAAATAACAATTGATCTAATATAATATAAGAATTATTAACCGATTATTGAGACATGATTATTTTAACTGAATTATTATACAATTATATTATAATTATTCTCATTCAATTAATTTGATTATATTAATTATGACTATTAATGTATTACTATTTTTATTATAATTTTAATTATTACACAGTTATTATTTTATTATTACGTAATTATTGTTTAGTTTAATTATTATTATTATACAATTATTGTTTTTAATCTGTGTACTTGATAAGTTGCGAGAATAATCGCCACAACAGTAATATGGTCAAGTGGTTATGAACTTCGTTCTTCGTTCGTATGTCACAAGTTCAAATCCCACCAGGAGTAATATTGAGTTTGTGTTTTTGTAAATTTACTGCTAGATTTGGAGATTACTAAAGTTGACACTCATTCGCAACATGGGTCATCATAAATAAAGAATTCATTATCATCAGCCTCCCAGCCTTTAGATACACGTCCCACTGCTGGTCACAGGCCTCCTCTAGAATGAGAGGGCTTGGGCCGTAGTTCCCACGCGGGCCAGTGCGGATTGGGAACTTCACACACACCAAAGAATTGAACAAGAACGATAGTAATGCGAATAATATATTCTCCTTCTCTTACGATAAGTACGAAAGAGACAGAAAATGTCGTTACGCGATTCGCGGTATCATCCACGGTGTCCCACCAGGCAGGGACATAATTTAGTTACTACGGCAGCGAAATATAAAATTTCTAACATGAGTATAAAATATTTTTTTAAGGTCAGCGCCAGCGCCATCTAGTGAGATATTAATAAACTAACTAAGTTAGTAAATAAGTAAATACCGCTAATACACTTCAAACACATAGATGGCGCTGTTTCTCGCGTCAGACGATTATGTTTTGGAATTGTCCATCGACTTTTGCAGGCCATAGTACATCGGATAAAAAGTAGCCTATGTGTTATTCCAGAAGTCCAGCTACCTACTTATCAACATGAGTCTAAGCCTAGTGGGTGTTATTTCAAGATTTTATCCCTATCCCGTGGGAATATCGGGGTAAAAATTATCCTATGTTTTAATCCAGGTCATAAACTACCTTTTTGCCAAATTTCATCTAAATCCGTCCAGCAGTTTCATCGTGAAGAAGTTTTTTTTTTTTATTCACTGGATGGCAAACGAGCAAGTGGGTCTCCTGATGATAATAGATCACCACCGCCCATAGACACCTGCAACACCAGGGGGATTGCAGATGCGTTGCCAACCTAGAGGCCTAAGATGGGATACCTCAAGTGCCAGTAATTTCACCGGCTGTCTTACTCTCCTCGCCGAAACACAAAGTGCAAGCACTGCTGCTTCACGGCAGGGTTAGCGAGCAAGATGGTGGTAGCAATCCAGGCGGACCTTGCACAAGGTCCTACCACCTGCAAAAACACAAGTAACAAACATACTCACTCACTCGCAAACTTTCGTATTTATAATAGGAGCGTGTATTTTGCCCAGCCCTGTAAGCCCTGTACGTTCGAGTATGTACCTACAGTCGGTTTACTAATGTTTCGGCGAAAAACGTTTGGCAACCTATTTCATTTCGCAACTTTTCATTTTCCAACTGTTAAATATTTCTGAAACTGTAAATATATCAGGATTTTTATAAAAGTAACCTAACCTGACCTAAAGGGTTCTACACGATGGCCCTGAAATAAATCCTGAAATATTTACAGTTTTAGAGTTTGTGAAATGAAAAGTTGCGAAATGAAACAGGTTGCCAAACGTTACGTTGCGAAAAGGCAGTACTCGACCTACAGTCACCAGCACCAATATCTGACACAACAAGCGTGCATAAATATCTGATACGACTCTATTTCTAGGGCCGGAAGGACGTGTCAGATATTTTTGCACGCTCCGCTGTGGCAGATATTAATGCTGGTGACTGCACCTATGTCCATTATGTCCTAGTCTTTGGTCTTCTCTGCAGCCTGAATAGCTGGACGGATTTACAGCATCAGTATCAGCATTACATTCTTCATGACTGGAGTGACACATGGCGAACGCGAAAAAAAACATTGTGGGGAAATTAAAAAAAAAATGATTTGTAACAATATAGGTGTCAAATGAAAGATAATAATTAGCCCATTCAAATATATGTTACAATACTTTTAAGCCCTCATTTTCACAGAAATATCAAAAAGGATAAAATAAAATAATACATTTTAAAAGTTCAATATCTCAAAACCGCTGAACTGATTTGGATAACATGTCTAAGAATCATCGCTAGAAAACCTGCTTTCAAATAAAAAAAGAGCTACGGTGCCACAGACAGAAACACATAGCGGTCAAACTTACAACACCCCTCTTTTTGCGTCGGGGTTAAAATATGAGGTCGTAGTTAGGAATCGCGCTCCAAATTTACGTTCAACAAGCAACGCTAGGAGCTCTATTTACACAGAACCTAACTATTCATTCATATTCTATCGCACGCCTCTAAAACCCTGCCGTCGTGACTAGAATATAAAACTATTATAACATAGGGTTGCCCACGAAAATAATAATCCTACTAATATTACATATTTACGAGAAAGTTGGTGAAAAAACGCCATCCTGCGTCACACCGTCGCGTCACCCATTTGTATAAAGTACTCTGTGCGTCACCCTACGTGCTACGCCATACGTCACATCATCGCATCATCCTACGTCACACCGTCGCGTCCGTCGGCGCATCGGACCACCGCGCATCGATTGCAACATCAATCATCTTATCTTATCTTACTAATATTATAAATGTGAAAGTTTGTGAGTGAGTGAGTGAGTGAGTGAGTATGTTTGTTACTCCTTCACGCTGAAACGGCTGGACGGATTTGGATGAAATTTGGCAAAAAGTTGGTTTATAACCTGGATTAAAACATAGGATACTTTTTATCTCGATATTCCCGAGGGATAGGGATAAAATCTCTTAATAACAACCGCTAGGCTTAGAGTCATCAAATTTAGTATGTAGGTAGTTGGACGTCTGGAATAACACATAGGCTAATTTTTATTCCGATATTCCCACGGGATAGGGATAAAATCTTGAAATAACAATTGCTGGGCTTAGAGTCATGAAATTTGGCATGGGTGTTTTAATTTAACGTCAATGAAAACCACGATGTAGTTTTAGGGAATTGCCACGAGAGTTTAATAAAATCCCCGAATTTCAATTCAACTGCTGTATCTAATGATTTACGCGTGCGAAGCCGCGGGTAAACGCTAGTCTTCAATAAAACCAATAACTCGCTCTGGCCCGTTGCCAATCTTACTTCCATCTCAGTCGGATTAGGACACCTTAGTTTAAGAGTTTAATTGTAACTTGCACCTTTGGCACCATTATACTATTCTGAAGTAAAGACCTCTCGTGATTTCATCCTCCTCCGCTGCTGCCACTCCCAACATACATAATTGGCTGGACGGATTTGGATGCAATTTGATATGTACGAGTATCCTACTAATATTGTAAATGTGAAAGTTTGTGAGTGAGTGAGTGAGTGAGTATGTTTGTTACTTCTTCACGCTGAAACGGCTGGACGGATTTGGATGAAATTTGGCTAAAAGTTAGTTTATATTCTGGATTAAAACACAGGCTACTTTTTATTTCGATATTCCCACGGGATAGGGATAAAATCTCGAACTAATAACCGCTGGGCTTAGAGGCATGAAATTTGGTATGTAGATAGTTGGACAGCTGGAATAACACAAGCTACTCTTATTCCGATATTCCCCGGATAGGATAAAATCTTGAAATAACAACCGCTGGGCTTAGAGGCATGAAATTTGGTAATACTCGCAGCTGGGCATCTGAAATAACACATAGGCTATTTTTTATCCCAATATTCCCACGGGGACTTGAACCAATAACTGCTGGGTTTAGAGTCAATTAAATTTGGCATGGTTGTTATAATTTAAAGTTAATGAAAAGTACGATGTAATTTTAAGGAAATTCCCACGGGAATTTAATAAAATCCCGGAATTTCAATTCAACTGCTGTATCTAATGAATTACGCGCGCGAAGCCGCGGGCAAACGCTAGTAATAAATAAATAAAATATTATGGGACACTTGATACCACTTGACCTAGTCCCAAACTAAGCAAAGCTTGTACTATGGATACTAGGCAACGGATAAACATACTTATATAGATAAATACATAACTTAAATACATATTAAAAACCCAAGACTCGGAGAACAAAGATTCGTGTTATTCACACAAATATCTAAAATATCAAATATCTGATACGATATTCGATAGATCTTTTTATCCCGATATTTTTACGGAATCGGAATAAAAATCTTGCAATCTCAACTGAATTTGGAGTTCGTAAAATTTGACCGCTGTTTTTAATCCAACGTCAATGTAGACCACCATGTAGTTTTTGAGAATTCCCATGGGAATTTTGTAAAATTTTAGAATTTCGAATTCATCTGCATAATATACTAACATAGTTCTTAAGTTTCTGTTGTTACTAACATGCTATGGACCACATTAGTTGTCTGAGAATAAAAACATTTTTTTTTTTATAAATAAGAGAAATGTAAATGTTATTGTTTATCGTGTATAAAATTCACTTGTAATTATAAAATGTATGTATATAATTATTATACCTACTTAATCCGCAAAAATAGAGTCTGATCACGTCCGTCGTTTCTCCAGACTGCAGGGCTACTACGAAACTGGAAGTGTGCAGTCCCTCTGACACTTATACTATTTAATACGAGAGCGAGAGGGACGGGACGATACGAACTTCGAGTTTCGAGTTTCGTACGACTGCTGTAGAATGAGAGGGCTTGAGCCGAGTAGTTCTCATGTGGGCCCAGTGCGGGTTGGGAACATTCTAGGAAATAGTTGAGTTAATAATTCAGCTTGTGACAGCCCTGAATAAAATCCACTTTCGGCAAATGCCGGAAACTCACCAAAGCTGTGATAACCTGATTCCTGACTCAATCGTAACTTCCCAAATTCAGTAATTTACCATATTTTAAAACCAGTACGTGATCTGCCTACACATGTGCCATGTATTCACAAAAGTGCGTACTGAATGTTGGCAAACGTAGTGTAGGACGCCCTCCGGCCAAGTGGAGTGTCTGCGAAAGGTTGCTGGTAGAAGCTGGATGCGTTGAGCTGGGGTCAGAGCGCAATGGCGCTCATTAGGGGAAACCTATATCTATCCGTGGACTGCTATGAGCTCATGATGATGAGGTATAGAATGCAATTTTTAGAAATATGATGTGATACGGGGTACTTTAATGAGCATAATTTTTTTTTAATTAAAAAGCTGGTCCTGAACCTATAGGTCCTGGTGACGCTTATATTATTTAATACACGAGTGAGAGAAATTCAATTTTCGAATTTCGTAGTAGCCCCCAGAAGCGGATATCTTGCGTACATTGATTCGGCGGGTTGGTTGTAGATTACTTACTGGCTGTATACTATGGCTCTACTATAGTTCTACTAAATTAATATTCACTCTGATAGTGATTATTATGCATGTCTATGTATATGGCACCCAACCGGCCTAGATATATTTTGTCCCAAGGTGGTAAACAGGCATGTAACGTATTTGCTGGTAAGTTACTATCGCAGCTTATGAACGAAGAAACCGAATTGTACCTCGCAGTTAATAAAAGTTGACGCTGCATTTTTGGGGTTCCATACATTTAAAGGAAAAACCGGATTAAGACCCTACCCTACCCTAAATACCCTACAGGTTTTTCGGTAAATGCAATTTGTATGGAAACGCCTTTTTTAAATGACCGTATCTTTTGATTTCATTGGCTTAGAAGTTTGATTTTCACTGCTTCAGGGATATAATTATTTTTAATGTGGCTGGTACATACATAATGCCTAATTATGTAGAGTCGCATACATCATTTTATCTACATACATTCATAAGTTTTCTATAATATGTTCAGATATACCTGCATTTTCAATAATAATAACCTCAGTCTCAATAAATAACTGACAATTATAGTTTTTATAATTCATATACAATCTAGACTTGAGTCGATTTTGATTCTCAAATCGATTGTAATATTCGCGATACAAAAAATGTATGGAACAATAATTTTATTATTAAATATCGCTTATAATTAAAGTATCGCTTACCGGTGATTTAATGCATACGTTAAGATGCAACCACAGATAGACGTTTCTTAATGTAGGTCATTTGCTTATCGTCTCTGAACATAATTATAGGGAAGTTATGATATGGATGTAGATAAATATAATAATAAAATAGCACGGGAAAAGTGTACCTAAATATTCAACTGTTAACTAACAGTTCATTCACCTACGAGCGTTGACATGGCCTGGATAACATCAAAACACTACACGCAAAACTGTCGTGCAATTTATTTGTATGAATATGATAATTAACCAGCGTTTACTAGACGTCTTTAATTAACTACGAATACAAGTCATGTTCATCAAGCAGAGGGTCGTGGGTTCGAGCCCCGGCTCGCACCTCTGTGTTTTTCGAAACTCATGTGCGGAATTACATTTGAAATTTACCACGAGCTTTGCGGTGAAGGAAAACATCGCGAGGAAACCTGCACAAACCTGCGAAGCGATTCAATGGTGCGTGCGAAGTTCCCAATCCGCACTGGGCCCGCGTGGGAACTATGGCCCAAGCCCTCTTGTTCTGAGAGGAGGCCTGTGTCCAGCAGTGGGACGTATATAGGCTGGGATGATGACAAGTCATGTTAGAGCTCCGGTACACAAAGACCGTAGTGATATGAAGTTCCCAATCCACACTAGGCCCGCGTGAGAACTACAGTCTACAACATAATACAACAATACAGTACAATACGAGTACAATGCAATACAATACAATAAGTCTTTATTGCACACCAACGCAGTAAAAAGTACAGGAAACAGGTATAATATACTCAGAGATTTTGTGAGGTAAGCAAGGCCTTATCGCTTCAGAGCGATCTCTTCCAGACAGACGTGTATGGAATGAACTTAGAAGACGCTACAGGCCGCAAAACGTGTTAAAATGGTACAAGAAAGAGGGACACCCTGTTTAACTATACGTTTGCTATAGGTAGTGCCGCGAGTGTTGAAGTGAATGATTACACACACAGCTACATGAAGAACTGATTGCATACTAGCCTAACCAAAAAAAGTTGGAAAACCCCCGACTTTGTCACTTCAAAGTTCAATATCTCAAAAACGGCTGAACCGATTTTGATAAAACATGTCTAAGAACCATCGCTTTAGCACTGCTTCCAAATAAAAATTCCGCATTCAAATCGGTTCACCCGTTTAAGGGCTACAGTGCCACAGACAGACACACACACAGACACACATAGCGGTCAAACTTATAACACCCCTCTTTTTGCGTCGAGGGTTAAAATTCAGACCAGCTACGCGACTCTCCTTGAGTTGTTGGTGCTCATGAGCTGTGATGATCATTTCCTATCAGTTGACCCGCAAGCCTGTTTTCCTCCTTATCATAATTTAAAATAAAACATTGTAGTACTGTGTCAGAATCTAATTCTTTTTAGTTGGTATTTAGTACATGTAGTACAGAGGCCTAGTGCCAAGACTAATTTCAGGAAACCTAGTTAACGCTAAACAGTTCAAAAGATAGATATAGATGTAAAAGACAAGGACAGATAGCTGAGCAAAAAACCTACACACTGTTGTCCTTGTCTGTGTTGAGTTTTTCCTGTTCCGATTTTTATCCGCTTGAATTACTCACGAAGACAAATCTTCATTGCAGTTTTTGACACTTAAGTGTAGTACGTGATGGTTTAAATTTGAATAAATTTTAAACATTCAACCATCTGGTAGTATGCGAAGAGATGACAATACGAGTTGAAGTTATCACCTCTTATTATCTGCATAGTAAAGGGCTAAAAGTGTTCGCCCACTGCACACTGAACCGTACCGTTCTATGACCGTAAACGTCCCGGTACGGACGCTATAACGACTGTCTGCACTCACGGGTTCAAACGCATTACACTGTGGAAAACTGTATTGTATCATAGTAATTTATTTTTCATCACACTTGCTCGTAAACAGTGTCGTAACATGCAGGCTACCTTGGTTGCAACCCCCTAAAAGAAACCTTCGACCTTAATGTGCTTGTCATGAAACCCGTGGTCGGTAAATGAGTCAGTGCCCGTACTGGTGCTGCGCGCGCTGCTGTAGGACTACATGGACCACATGCACACGCACGTTGCGGCGCATGCCGAGGGAGGTTGAGGGCGACGTTGCCAAGAGCACAGCCTAAGGTATCGCCAATATTTGGAACAATTATATTTTTTCTTTTACAAATATAAAATTTTACTTGCAAATGTGATGAAAAACATTGTATGTCGCACGGGCGGTACTAGAATTACGAACATCGACTCATTAAAGCCATAGACTCTCGTTCGTAATTCCTTATTTACCGCCCTTAAGACACAATGTACTAAAATGACCGAACTTTCCGTGCCGTTACAGACAGAGAAGGCTTCGTATAGCGTTCCGTTTAACGCCCTCACCTTTTCGCATTACCATACCAAATTGGGATGCACCAAAAAAAATAACCTATAGTTTTTATTTTATTTTTAGAAATAATAGGATTTTGAATTTGGATGAGTATTTAATTTTTTTTTTTTTTTACGAAATACGCTGGATGACGTCACAGTGAGACAGCCACGTTCCATTGCCTGGAAAAATTCAGGTCGTACATAACATAATCTGTGGCATTACAATTTGACAATAATTCAAGCACGACTTAGGGTCCTAAATGAACCGTGACAAATAGTTTTATCTATCTCTCTTCTTTTAGCTTCGATTATTCCTGTTTATTTAATGGTGTGATAGTAAATAGATATTTTTTTAATAAAATCTGATATTTAAATTCTTTTGTATTTACTTGTAACGTAGTAATTTAATAATTTAATTTGTAAAAATACATTGGAAATACTCGTATACATTTCGGACTTTACGATAAATGACAACTGTTTAAGGCCGGGTGCGCATCATGTGATTAAAGTTCTATCTTTGTCACTCTTTGCTATTATAAGCAGGCCAGGAACATTTCAAATTGTCAATTTGCTTACGAGTGTAGACCTGCTTTATTGCCTTTGTGACGAAACACTGCAAGTGGTCAAATGAGGGTCATTACTTAAATATTGTTTATTTAATTCAGTTTATCACATTTTTGGAATCTGATTTCTGAAAACGCTTCACAAAGCCTATTCATCCAAATGGTTTTCGATTTATTATATGTTGTCAAAAATTGGGACATCCCAATTGCTGTAATAACAACTCATTATTATATCGCCATCGCTGTCAAAAGCATTTATGTCGTAACACAGTCACGATGGGAACATATTGCTAGTAGCAGTACATTGACGCTTTCGTTTTACCACTTGTAACTTGTTAGCTCTGCGCCAGCATTGTAGCTAATTACCCAGTTATTCGCGCATGTGTCGAGTTTCGAAATATTAGTTCAATGATAATATAGATAGCCAATAACGACAATAACATACACATCATGATAATACAGATAACGTAGAGCCTTGGTATATATTTGCACGGGTGGCTTTACATTATTACAAAAAGAGGGGTGTTATAAGTTTGACCGCTATGTGTGTCTGTCTGTGGCACCGTAGCTCTTAAACGGGTGGACCGATTTGAATTTTCTAGCGATGGTTCTTAAAAATGTTTCATCAAAATCGGTTCAGCCGTTTTTGAGATATTGAGCTTTTAAGTGACAAAGTCGGGAGTTTTTCAACTTTTTGTTGGTAAGGTTAGTTTATTTGGAATTAAATGAATAAATTTCATAGGAAAATTGAGACAGATTGGCTTAAATAGTCCTTTTGAGTCCCCCAACGTTTTGAATGTGCCAGCAGGGACAGACTTCCTTAAGTACTATTGAACCAACTGAATCATAACCCACTGTGGAACCTTTTCGAAGGAAAAGTCATAGTGACTCGCATTGCTTGACAAGGGAATTCATTATAACAGTGTTTTTCAACCTTTTTCATGACCCCTTTAGTACCCCCTACCCTTTGTGACAAATAGGTATAATTCCTAGTCAAACGGTAAAGGTAGATTAGTGCTCATACTTACTGAGCAAAGGAAAATAGATCTTAGGGTGACGAACCTTTTTTTACTCCGACTGTACAGGGTGAAATCTAGGACGTAATACAAAATTAGTGTTTCGTGCTCAGTTGATGCTAGGTATTATAATGCATTAACTCTTTTGTTGAAATAAGTCCGATGAATTTTGCGGTTGCCATACATTGTTCATGATTTCTTATTTCAATAATGTATAGAAAACACCATTTATTCAGACTTATTTCAACAAAAGAGTTAATGCATTATATTACCCAGCATTAACTGAGCACGAAAAACTAATTTTGTATTACATCCTAGATTTCACCCTGTATTTTAGTTAGTTTTATAACATAATTATTGACTCTAGATGCTTTTCTTTCTACTTAATTTCCTACGTGACTTCACAGCTCTCTCAACTTATAACACATTTATCCTTACAACAATTATCCTTGGAGGACATAAACAAAAACTGCGATAGTATCTAAAGAACACATTCTTAGGATAGTAATCATAATATTTACCCAACTGTACAGGCGGAGGGGGAGTACTTAACCCTCCGTGTGCCCGAGCATTCCCTCCAACGCCCTCGCAACGCACGCACGTCGCTTGCAACTGAGTTTCGGATTACGAAAGTATTTTTTATTTGAAAGTTTGAAAAGTTTGAAGTGAAGTGGAGATGGTGTTAACTGATTTTCTTACGGAGACAAGGAGGCGGTGGTTAAAGGTGAGATTTTATGAACTGTATTTATGATAAGGCGCTTACTTAGATACTCTAACCCTAATAGTTCTTAGCGTCAATGCTGCCAGAGGTTTTATGGCAAAACGGGATTTCGAAACTTTTTGCGTACATAAACAACACAGGATTCTTTTGTCGAAATCCTGACATAGTAAAGAAAAACGTATAAAATCAGTAGTTTTTAAATGTTTATTTTTTTATTTGACTTTTAAATTATGTTTACATGACAATAGATATCAGAAATAGCAATAGAAAATGTATTTGAATGAAAATAAGTTACTATTACAATAACTGTTTGATTGATCTTCGAAAAGTGGGACTGAATTTGTCTCGCACATGACAATTTTAATTTAAAAATGTCCCACCGAAATCGGAATTTCTGGCGAGGCTGCTTACATACACAGGTGATTCTTTAAAAATGATTCGGGATCAACCCTACATGACTAACTAATGTACGGCAATTTTCTACCACACTTAAGTGAAACATATAAGCATTTTTTTAATGAACGTCACTAAGGTGTTAAAACACGATGTGTTATAAGACAAAAAAACGAAAAGCAAAAGAACTTTAACCTCACTAAATAATTAATGAAATGAAATTGGATTGGAATTAAATTATTCATTTTGGAAGAACGTAACAACACAGGTATTACACACCATATTATACCGTTGAGGGTTCAAATACATGTAGTATAGGTATGCTCTGCCACAAATTGCCCCGCAAAATCTTAATGTCACTTACAAAAAAATGCGTTAATTATCTTCTTTAAATATTTCTCGTCGTCGTTCTATTACTTAATAGTATAGTATCAAAGGTTGATTGACTAAGTAGGATATTAATTTTTAGAAATTTTATTAATATTGTTCCAGTGTCTCGTGTCCTCATGTAAATAATCACAAATTATTAAACCGTTATTATATTAGAGACTTCCATTAAATTGCACATAATTATTAAGATATAGTAACAGAAAGTCAAAATTACGTCTACGTGGTCTATTATTGCTAAAGCATCTGAAACTGGACTTATTTTATGGTTTATGGTTGAAGTTATTTATTTTCTCAAAAGATTTACAAAAAAAAAACACTTATAGAGAAAAACAATATTAATTTAACTTAAATCTAGGTAAGAGAGGGTACCACACAAACATGGTGAAAAAAATCTATGAACTGAAGCGGCAAGCACAACAAGCTTTAACAAGCTTTTATTTAATTTGCCGTTTGGGTCCAATCTTGCAACTTCATTTTGACCCACTTTCGGTGGTCGGATTGACTTGAAATTTGGTATAAATGTGGAACTTTGGAACTAAGGTGGAGTGGATTTGTGGACGAATGATTGATGTAAACGAGCGGATCGAATGACCGAAAAAAAAAGACTTCTGTGGAGTGAATGGGATGAGCGAGTGAGTTTGAGTTAAGATCGGGTGAGCCTAGTCGCTGGCACTCTTTTTTAATTTTAATTGGAATAAAGATTTTTTCTTTGCGCGATCCCACATGCATATCTGAGGTGGATGATAATGCAATAAATAGTACAGTCAACAAAAGGTGCAGTCAGCAAAAACATACCGGGTGTGGCCTGTAATACGATCAAATAATAAAAACATAGATCATACTCGTCAAACTGAACAACATTACTTCAGAGACGTTTTAAAATAATTAGTTTTTTAATGTATTATTACACTTGCTTGCTTGCTTGCTTGATGTTTGTAGCGTGACAGGCGACGTCAGTTGGGTTCTAGGATGGCATACATTGATAGGAGTATTTAATTTGTATGAAAAAGGTAAAATTCTAAGTCTCATTATTTTAAAAAGTCGCTGAACTAATGTTGTTTAGTTTGATGCGGACGATCTATGTTTTAATTTTTCGCTCGAAGGCCACACCCGGTGCATAAAAAAAAATATCTTTTTTACAAGTAGTACAAATTTACTATAAACAAAAATGCATACGAAATATTTAACCTATAATAAGCTGAGCTGGTAAGGGTGGGTTTTGATCAGGTTCCCAGAATTGCCCTGTACAAGGTTTTATAAAATTAAACGGGACTATATCAACGTACAGTTTGCCAAGCTTGAGTGAACACCCCTCGAAAGGTTTATCGCTCGGATACTGTAATTCAAGATAAATTAGCTTCAAACTTATGGACAAGAAATGACTTTGTACCTACGCATTGTACATTACCATCAATGGAAACGTTTAATTTTGTCTACTTTAATCATTCTTAAGAAACTTACAAGGTCGTTAAGCCAAACATGCTATTCATCTTCTAAAATGATGCTATCTAATACAACGTATCTCTTATATACCTTCGTGGTAAAGGTGAATAGAGCGTGTTGAAGCGAGCAGTTGAAAATGTGAAATAGACATAATATGCAATTAATAATAAATGGATAACATTTCTAATTTAATAATTTCAGTTCAGTTTTATTTTTTCAATTTTAATATTGAAATTTCTTCTGTTAATAATTAAAAGAAATAGATGTTTTTTTTTCATCTTTCTACTTCTTTTACAGTCAAATATACATTTGTATGCGGAAAGAGAACGCTCTACATGACATGATAAGTTACGACAATCTAATTTAAAGTCTAATATATCGGCCACATTTAGATGACAGATCAAAAAATGCTATGAATATTACGCTCTCTGATTATGACATTTCTAACCTATGTATCAAATATGTATGTACAAAGTCTCATACCAAACGCCACAGTATTAACGGAGAAATGACTGATTTACGATATAATACACCGGAACATACATTAATTGAATTATGTTTTTTTAATATTGATTCATCATCAAATAATTTACAATATTAAAACATTCCTGAGAAGGAATTCGACTCGGAATTTCGCTTTTTGTCTTGAAGGTATAGACACGTATATTTTATGTTTCAATGAGCAATTCTTGTGCATTTATTTGAAAGAAATAAAGACAGAGAGAAGTCATTTGTTGAAACAATAATTAACATTAAACAAAATAACATATAAAAACTAGGTCTAGTAGGTAGGTACTATTTGTGACAATAGATGTGGATCAGCATTACTCGTACTGTTAGCGCCGACCCCGAGGGGTGCCGCCAAGCAGCGCTGCCTTGCAGCTGACACCCTCCTCATTAAAGTAAAGTTAAATAAGATTATGGTTAGTCGTACTCTCTTTTAGGACCAAATGAAGGTATTCAAACGATTTCCAGCTTTCCGAAAATTAATTCCTCAAAACGCTGTTAAAGGATTCTTCTATTGGCCTATTTTAGATCTGGCAAAAAAAAAACAGATGCGTAGGGAAAATAAAACTAAGCACTAAAACAGACATCTTCAGCCACCATGATCATATCATCAACAAAACGTAACATTTAAATCTATTGTATACATCAAGTTATTTGCGTTTGGTCTATATGAAAAAAAACGTCGCAAACGCTCTGTATCACGTTTAGCCATATTATACTTTAACGTAAATGAGTAAAGTGAAAAATTCAAGTAAATTTGAAAGATTTTGTCTTTTGTTATATTCGAGATAAGAGTGACAATATGGCTGGATGTATACGATAGATATACGACTAGAAACTGAAGCGTAACAGATGTGACGTAAAAGGAATTTGTATGAAATATTTGCGTTTGTTAAACCTATGAGGGCTATGACGTGCGTTTCTAATTTATTCTTAACCTTGTATTAATGTACCGGGTCCTGAAGTGCTTTATGAAATAGAGTCAAACAAACAGGGTGGAACTATTAATAATCAATTTCACTATAATTTCCTTGACAAAACAAAAGTAGAGTATGTCGACATGACATTAGTAGCACAAAGGTTATCCGAGTGTACATCATCATCATCATCTCAGCCTATATACGTCCCACTGCTGGGCACAGGCCTCCTCTCAGCCATAGTTCCCACGCCGTGGTGGCCTAGTCGTTGGACCTATCGCCTCTCAAGCAGAGGGTCGTGGGTTCGAACCTCGGCTCGCACCTCTGAGTTATTCGAAATTCATGTGCGGAATTACATTTGAAATTTACCACGAGCTTTGCGGTGAAGGTAAACATCGTGAGGAAACCTGCACAAACCTGCGAAGCGATTCAATGGTGCGTGCAAAGTTCCCAATCCGAGTGTACATATCAATCAGTAAATACCTAGTGTAGCTTGGGGATGCCACAATATAGAGATCTCTCTCCAAGCAGATGACATGGTTGAAGAAGAAGTACATATATAGCTTATATAAATACATATGAGTAGGTTTTAAATAGATATAGGTAAGAACAACTATGAAATCTAGTATTTGCACAAAGGGCAACGTACATACAGATGGACATAGTGCATAATGGTTAGGTTATTCATCGTATTTTATCAAAAATGTCGTATTAATGTGCTCTCTCAATTTGGCACTAAATAATAAAAATCCATTTTTTTAAATAACAGATTTACACATCGCAAATGAATAGGTATAACTTTGCAAAAAGGGAGGATGTTCGCAGTCGTCGTATGTTTGTTGAATAAGGGATATTGTTAAACAAAAGAAATACAATACTAAATAGACCGCATCGGGGAGATAACATCGAATTTAACAATATAATGAAACTTAACAACAACAAAACAACTCTGAAGCACCCAAAAGGCTATTGTTCGAGTTCATTAATTTAAAACAAGATATCCGACTTGTAAAATTAAACTCTACGTTTATTGTTTAAGGATAAATCGAGATTGTTCCAGAAATATGATTATAGGATCTTGTGATGCTGTGAATTTTAATTACTTGGAGTTTTGTAAGACGATCGACGAGTTGAATTGCTTTTTGATTCAAAAGGGTACTTTTAAACAACTTAAATAAAAGAAGAGAAATATAAAATAACCCGTAGAAAGCGGCTAGGTGTGTTTCGGACCATACGCGACTTGTAGGGGAGGTAGAAAACTCGGAACCAACTGAATCGTGACTCGCTGCAGAAAAAGTCATATTGACGTCGTATTGCTTGACAAGGGAATTTACTATGATACTTAATGTGAGAATGTTCTAAGGTGGGTCAGGAATCAGATGGTTAAAAAAAATATTTTCATTATTTTGTATTATTGGTATTTTGTCGGTATATATACTCGTACAAAGTTACAGCATTCTAGCATTAACACTCTCCAAGCTACGCCGCGGCAATAATAATAAATAGGTATTCATTCAAGGTCATTAAAATACTCTCGAACTAAACTCTACGAAAGTTTCATTCAGCAATTTCAAATTCAAATCATTTATTCAGTAGGTAAATAGGCCGCAATGGGCACTTTTACACGTCATTTTTTAAACTACCAGCGCTTTCGGAAATACCATCATTGCCAAGAAGAATGCGCCGCAAGAAACTTGGCAGAAAGTAATTTTTTCATAATAATATAATTACAACTACAATACTTAAAAACTACAGTATACAATTAAAGAAAAAATTTCAATCCATTTCTTCGTTTATTTTTTTATTCGACTGGATAGAAAACGAGCAAGCGGGAGTCCTGATGGTATGAGATCCGCACCGCCCATAAACATCTGCAATACCAGGGGTATTCCAGATGCGTTGCCAACCTAAAGGCCTAAGATGGGATACCTCAAGTGCCAGTAATTTCACCGGCTTCGGTTTCTCCAAAGATAACTTACTTACTTACCCTACTTAACTTACCCCGGCTCGCACCTCTGAGTTTTTCGAAATTCATGTGCGGAGTTACATTTGAAATTTACCACGAGCTTTGCGGTGAAGGAAAACATCGTGAGGAAACCTGCACAAACCTGCGAAGCAATTCAATGGTGTGTGTGAAGTTCCCAATCCGCACTGGGCCCGCGTGGGAACTATGGCCCAAGCCCTCTCATTCTGAGGGGAGGCCTGTGCCCTGCAGTGGGACGTATATAGGCTGGGATGATGATGAACTTACTTGCTTAAATTACACATAATTAATAAAAAACACATAATTACGGAACTAAACAGTTTACTAATGTATGTTTCATAATCGCAACACTGTAATTATTATGCTACATCTTACTCATACAAACCCAAAATAAATTATCACCCTCCTACTTGTCGTTTATCAACAATAAGTCCTTATCACAATGCAGCGTGCATATTTACTGTTATTGTCGCCTGTCCGTCTGAGCCAATTACGATACACTACAGGCAATAAACGTGTCACTGTGATGGACGATTCTTTGTCCGAGATATTATTTATTGCTCGAAGGAAATTGTAGAATTTGGAAATTCGGACAACCAATACGGGCAATGTTTAATTTATAAATCTTCCTTTTTTTCTTTTTTTTTTCGAGGCTTAAGTGCACCTGTGTGATTATGCCAGCCTCATTGGGGGACTCGATGACCACATTCATCGAACACTTCTCCTGCGAAGTCCAGATTATCTGGCAGCAAAGGAGTGCTTGATGAACCTGTAAATTCGTGTTACATCATCCAATACCGGACCACTCAAAATAATATTCACTGCTCCATTTAACAGATCCAAATCATTCAAATATCTCTCACGGCTATCCTTAGTCAATACACACTTCACCAAAAAATGTACTAAGTCCTCAATCCTATTACAATCTGTGCACATTGGGGATTGAACAACTGTCATCATATTTAAAAATTTATTCAATGGAACATGACCCGACTGCTCTCGAAATAAATCATCTTTGGAATCGTTTAAAAATAACAATCATTAGGTCAGACAAGGAAAATATAACCTACGAAAATATAAAATGAAACATTGATGCACAGAAAAAACCCCGAAAAAGAGACCAGCGCTGGGAATCGAACATCCCGTCCATTCCGGCCACGTCCAGGGGTATGGCACGCAGCACGGAATACTGAGGACCTGGGTCCCAGCATGTTTCAGTTTGTGTTTTCGTTGGATTTCACGGGAAGACCGTAAAAGTAACAAATTTGTAAATTAGACAAAATAGACTCCAAAAAACCAATCTTGAAAATAAAGCCTGTCGTACGTAAGTAATAGAGACAGTTATTTGTTCATCTGGCTTAATAGCCAATGTTTTTGTACGCCAACTGGCAAAACATAGTGCAACACGAAAAAATGTAACATCTCTGTATTTATGCAGCCATCACCTACCTTTGTTTCACAAATAAAACACTTTTGACTTTTGACTTTTCACAATATTTTAGACTATCGCGGTCATTAGGTACTAATTGCGGATCAAAACCAAGTTGTAGTAAAGGATAGTTTTTCCGTCATTTTTTTTATTCCACCATAAACTTACTTAACAACGTAATATCCGATAAATAAATAGATTAACAGGACGTGCAGCAGTCCATGCCCAAAAAATCGTTCGTCCATATGAAACAGTAGGGATTTCAGTTGTTGGGAATCATTTTGGAAACATGTATTCGGCGAAAAATTAGAAAACCCGTAAATAGCTTTTTGAGGGACAGAAGTGTGACGCAAGGGTTCCGTTTGTCATATTTAGAGTACTGAACCGTGAAAAGAGAGGTTCAATTCAATTCGTCTTAAATAAAGCACGGCTGATTGAATCCGCTCGATAATAGCAACGAATTTTTAACACTTGTGATCTAAAAATAAACTCAATCGGGAAGTGAGAAAGAGGGTTACGTTGTTTACGGGATTTATCTAAAGAGTTTTGTGTTTGCCTAATGTTTGTGAAAACTGGTAACACAGAAGCTCGGGAAATGCGGGAAAATTGCGGCGGATAGATAATTACTTTATCATCCCGTTTCATCGTGCGGAAAATGCTGTAATGGATTTGCCAGAGGTTTTAAAAAGTGTCACGCAAAAACAAGTCATACGTTAGTTAAAGCTTTTTCTCCAACTTGTTTGGAAATGTTCTCATTAATGTTGGAAAAATCGACCGGGAAGTCCATGGTTATATGCGTCGATGCGATAATAAATTAAAAAAAGTGGCATTACTTTCCGGACATGTCCGGGAAGTGTTTATTGCTGTGCAGGTTTTTTACTTTTAATTTCATCCAAGACCGAAAATTCACCAAACAGCCAGCCAATTGTCCAATAGTCACGTAGGTACAAAAACCGAGATAAAAACAACTTTGTTTTCTGCATTTAGCTAATGCCAATAATGATTGTGTCCAAATCATAATAAGGTGTATTTAGACTTAATTATCTTCTCGGACTGTTTTTTTCTGTCTGTCTGTTTTGTCTCGGATTATTTTGTAACAAAGGTATGTTTTTTTAAATATTGTGCGTTTAGGAATTACCTACTATTCTATAAGTTTTTTTATTTATTTATTTTGACTACTGTATTTTATGTGGAACTAAATAAACGATTCGGACCCTAATCTTTAATATCGAAATTGAGGCGGGAACGTGAATTTCATTTTGTCAAAAAAATTCTGACGTGTTATTTTTACGAAAATAAAATGAGTTCTACAAGTAGGGATGAAAACATACTAATGGGCACACCACAAACTTCTAACTCGTAGCGCAGCAGTAGTACGAATATGAAATTAACAAGAAAAATTATAACGTCTAAGATTGCTTGAGAATTATTAATATTTTAATTGAAGAGTAAATAAATAGCAATCTAAGGTATAAAATATACCTAAACTTGGAACATTCCGTACACACTACGAAATCCTTTGAAAAATATTGCTTGATTTTTTCGTAATGGCTATGGAGCCCTACCTTGGGCGTGTCCGACACGTTCTTGGCCGGTTTTTTATGTGAAAACTAACTTCCTTGCGGTGGTTCTTAGCTTAGCTACTCGTATGTTTCATTAAAATCGGTTCAGCCCTTTTTCAGACATCAATAATCAGGGGTGTTTCAACTTTTCTTATGTTGGGTAGGTTCATTCGATTCGATTCGTCTTCTATGTTGGGTAGGTTTATTCGATTCGATCGTCGAAACGGAAAACAAAAGTCGTAATAAACAAAGCAATCAAAATATTTGCAGGTGACTTGTTGAGCGAAGTCGTGGGCGAAGTTGGTAAAAACGTGACGTTGATTTGGCACGTTCTGATGCCGAGCCACTGGCTCTGGCTTCAGCGCCCTTGGGCTTGCTAAAGCGAACACTTATAACTTCTCGTCCTTAGTGAACAATGTCGTTTTTAGGGTTCCGCAGCTCAAAAGGAAATAATCGAATCTAACCAACTTCAAAAGTTGAAATTCCACCAATATCATCATATCAGGTGAGATTGGGGTCAATCACGATCAGTTCCATGTAAAAAAAAATGACATTTCGAAGTTCAATATCTCAAATACGGTTCCGTAGCCATTACGAAAAAATCAATAATACCTAATTGTAATATTTTTCGAAGGATTTCGTATTGTGTACGGAATCTTCCAAGTTTAGGTATATTTTTATGCCTACTACTAATAATTCTCGAGCAATCTTAGCCGTTATAATTTTCCTTGTAAATTTGATATAGTTACTATCATCCTGATTTTATTCAAATTTTTCCACCCACCAGTTTAGTAGAGGAGGACTAAAATAGAGGGGGGAAGGGACGCTTGATTTTAATGAAAATTTGCACTTTAAAGTTCAATATTTCGCAAGCAAATCACTGAATCAAAAAATCGTCTTAGCAACCCAATAGCTTTAAAATACCTATCCAAAGATAACCCCACACTATAGGGCTGGATGAGAAAAAAAAAATCACCCCCACTTTACGTCTATGGGAGGTACCCTAAAATTTTTTTCTTTGATTTTCTTATTGTACTATTTTGTTGGCATAGTTTTCATATGTATCCGTGCAAAATTACAGCTTTCTAGCATTGATAGTCCCTGAGCAAAGCCGCGGACGGACAGACAGACAGACATGGCGAAACTATAAGGATTCCGTTTTTGCCATTTTGGCTCTGGAACCCTAAAAATCAATAATACCTAATACTAATATTTTTTTCGAAGGATTTCGTATTGTGTACGGAATCTTCCAAGTTTAGGTATATATTTTTTTCAAGTTTCTTAATGCTCGGTGTGAAAAGTTGTATGAACCACTCGGGAGCAAAATTTTTTTCATCTTGGGCGTTAACACTTACCCGCGGACAGACAGACAGATGGACAGACATGGCAAAACTAAGCCTTCTTAGGGTTCCGTAGTCTACGTAGTTGACTACGGAACCCTAAAGCGACAAAGCTGAAAATGTTTAGCTTTATCGCTGAAAAAAAAAACCTCTTAAATTTCAGAAAAAACACTTATTTTTTGTTTTTATTCAATCAATTTCTTTTATTTGTACCACTGCTACGACTGCCACTAAAGGAGGTTAAGAAATCAAGACCAAAGATCATTGCTGCAAGCTGCCATCTTGACTCTGCTGTTCGACTCGGCGACTAGAGGCTACTTTTTGGAGTCACGGCAAAAGAAAATAGGGTCCCGTGACTAGATAATTAGAAAAATATTTAATATACTATCCTAAAAAAGTAGAATTACAATATAACAAAAGTAAAATTACACATTATATTATCCATATTGTCAATTTTAGGAGCTTAAGTACCTACTTAAATTTGTTATTTACTATCCTCTTTTTATCTCCTCAATTAAGCATAAATAACGAGCAACTCATAAGTAAATTAAAAACAATTTAGGAGAAAAAATATTTAATAGTTCTTATCAACTGTTTACTTAAACTCAGTTGTAATGCGCTAACAATACATTTACGACAACTGATATGTTAAGTACAACTACTTCCTAATTCCTTGTTTAGTTAAAGTATTTACGTGTTATTCAATGCATATTAAATACAATTGCGCTTAAATATATTAGACACATTTGGTGAAAGAATATAATAAAATTGCCACGCGTTTTAACACTCAAGATCAAATATATCTGTGTGTCCATCTAGAGCCTTTTTCACAGAACTGCGTGGAGGTTTCCAAGCTGAAATTAATATCAAATACTCCGTTCTGCTACCCCTTGGAACAGTGTAAAAATCAAACTTCTGAATCGACACAATCATAAGATACTGCCATTAAAAAGTTGGTTCCATACGAATTGCCATAATAGAAAAAACCTTTAAATTTGGTATAACAGCAGCTTTTATAGCACAGCCAATAAGAATAGTCTGTAATTCTTATTTTTTATGTCCGCAAAGTCTTCGTCAGCAATCATAAAAGACAACCGTTGTGTACTTCAAAGATACTTAGGTACAAATTTGTATAGTTTGTACAGAACTTTCGGTGCGCGAGCCCAATTCGCACTTGACCAGGTTTTTATTCAGTTCTTTGACTTATAATTATCTATACGTTCTCATACCCCAAGCGATAAAAGGAATGTAGGTGAGTTACACCAGACAGGGGCCACCCACACGTACAAATTCATGTGGAAAATTAACAGCACACTGACCTACACTACGGGATAAAATGTCGGTGAACGATGCAGACACTGACAAGAAAATTATTCTAATGTTTGTAGAATAGAGTAGCAAGATAAGAATAGTGTTATATAATATACTAGCTTTTGCCCGCGGCTTCGCCCGCGTGGAATTCGGTTATCGCGCGCTGTTCCCTCGGGAACTATTCGTTTTTCCTGGATAAAAAGTAGCCTATATCACTCTCTAGCCCATAAACTATGTCTATGCTAAAAATCACGTCGATCCGTCGCTTCGTTTATAAACATACAAACACACACTTTCGCATTTATACTCTTAATATTATTTAGTAGTGTGGATTACATCAGGGACTTAAGAGAACTCTCTTCGTTGCATTCTCCATACAAACGTAGTCCCGGTCTCATTTGAAAACTAGGCAACAGAAAAATAGATGAAATTGTGTAAGTACGGACTAGACGTAATTATGTATGCCTGTGGTTTTTCAGATTTTCATATAAATGTGTAATATCAGAATTACAGGAGCTCAAAAGTTGACAATAAAAGATGTCAACTTTGCACGAGAATTAAAGACTAATGAAGCATTTTTACTAAAATTGAAAAAAACACAAGCATAGAAAATATAATGAATATCTTGATTGTAAAATATCATTGATTTCTGTGCTATACTTTTCGTATGATATGAGGACAACGAAACCCAAAATTCAACCCCCCAAATCCTGAAAAGCCTACAGCTATCACGATATAAATTACGGACGTCGTTGCGGAAGGCATGGGGGGCTAAAAATTACCTAAACGTTTCAATCACATCAATTCAATGTCATCGGCCGTGGTATGTATGGTGTTGTACTTATGTAAATACTTCATTGTACCATAAGCTCTACAGAAAATCAGCGTTGCTGCACCCACTGCGTAGCAACACATGCTGAGTGGAGACTCTTTCGGTGACTAAGTACTGGTGTCACCACCATTACGTTGTATTGTTGATGTATTGTTGTTGTTGATGTGTTGTTGGATGTTATTGTTTTTATTGTGTTTGGTGGTGGTACTGTTGGAACCTTAAGTAACCTATTTTCTTTCTTTCTTTCTTTAAAAAAAGAAAAGTGAGATTTATGTACAAAGGTGAAAGACCTCTATCAGTCAACCTTTGAGCAGACAAAAAGTAAGTTTAATAGTCTATAAGCTGCAATCCAACCACTCTATTTTTATTTATTAATGTCCAAAAGTCACAATATTTATCAAAATAGCAATAAGTACAAAATAGGCATGTCTATACATACCTACATAATGTACTTCTCAGCATTATTTATTTCTACTGCTTATTAACTTATTATCCTTCTGGGTTAATGGCGTCCAATGTATTCCCAAAAGCAATTAATTGCCACATTTCGATGCTCATATTACTACAATATTTAGTTCAGCCCAATTACTGGCGACAACTTGGACCTAGAATGGCCTAGATCTGCGCCCCTCGATCCCATAAAACGATAAGGGCTTATTAGTGTGACTAGGGATGCCCAATCTTTTTGTTTGCATCGATCTTTAGGATTGCAAAGAATCGATTTACACTCGGAATCGGTCTAGCAAAGATAGCAAAGTTCATTTTACAAAAAGGCTGCTGAAGTCCAAACCATTGTTTTTTTTTGTGAAGTTATGTTTAGAGGAAGGCAGTGTTGGCTGCCAGTTCCAGCGCTGGCATTCTTATTGGCCTCGTATAAACAGTTTTCTAAGACTATAGGGATAGGGAATATAGCGCTTTATTTTTCAAGCCAGTGACCTCCACCCGCGTGACCCGTAACCCCCGCGCCAGCGTGAGGATCCAGGAATGAAATGAATCCAGTTGGCCTCATCTAAACAACATTGGCCAGGCTGGCATGGCTTATCTGAGGGCGGGCGCCAGCTTACTGGTTTTGATTAAACCTTATTGCTAAAGAGTTACAAAAAGAACACATAAGTATGTATGTACTATGTACGAATACTAAAAATAATTTATCACACGAAGCTTGGTGATCGACTATGGTTTTATTATTATGAAGGAATTGATTTTCAGGAAATTAGATAAATTATTTACCTCTAGAGGAAAAATGGTCATAATCACAATTACCAAAAGGCTATTTTATAAAAAAACTAATATAATTGTGGAGTTTAGTAAAGAACATTATTTTGTATTGGACCTACTTATTGGTAGTGTATGACGTTTCTAAATAAAGGTTAACTTTGAGTGCACATGTATCTAGCAAACAATAATATTAGATCGATTTTGTAATGCGACTTTACTCGCAAATAGGTACCTACTTCGATGAATCGATAAATACCCCGAGATCTCATCGGAAAATATCGATTCACACAGCCATCCCTAATATAAGTTATAAGCTATAAACATGATTAGATGTACTTTGACGCTCTGCGTTACTCTAGTTAAGTTATTTTAGTTAACATAGTTAATTTACTTATATTAATACTTACAGTTTCCTTAGTTACTAAGTTAGTGATTTCGTCTGAAGAAGTTTTACTCTGAATCTTAAGTCTGTTCAAATTTCGATGGGTCCTATATTATGTATAAGGACCAAAGTTTTTTCAATTCAATTGTATAGGTATAAATAAATAACTAAATGCATATTTAGATAGTAAAACAGATTCAAAATTTTCGAGTTACATTGGTAAATGGCCGAACTAGATGCAATTTTAACGTAAAAGAGCTAAACGTACGTTTGATACTTTTACGCGGTAAATCCCGGGTGGTTTATTTTTATCCGTGGGAATTACTGCAATTTAGGTATTTGTACGTCAAGCGGAACTCCGCTACCCCAATGCTTCGTAATGTGATTTTATTACTTTTTTTTTATTTCCCCAAGTATCTTGGGTAACGTATTTTTTACCAAAGATTTTAAAGTTGAACGCGTAATGAGCCAAAGTACCACCTAGATCTTTTTACTGTCTCTCTGAACACAAGTATATTTCCCGGAAATGGGCGTATGTACAATAACTTTTGATGAAAAAATATTTTATTAAAATTTATTCGTTGTGGTTGAAGGACAGAGTACTATTAGCTAGTGTGCCAAATTTTAGAAGTCTCGGATACACCAACTTGAGTTACGACAGTTTTTGACTTTTAAAGCCCGTCCTGTAAAGTAAGGATTTTACACTTAAGCCCTTGTACGTAGGACCCATCGATGCACCTGATTTACCTGATGATGCATTTAATTATATTACCACATTGATTACTGACATGTTTATTAATAAAAAAACCAGCCAAGACCGTGTTAAGGATAAAGTTCCGCAGGTGTTACGAAAAAATCAAGTTATATTTTTTTCAAATACAAAAGTATTTTGTACGGAATGTTTCAAGTACCATTTTATAAGTTAAGCTACTTTTATTTTACTCAATATCAGTCAATCAATATCAGCCTCAGGCCCAGAGAATGTTTAATCCGCGGATCAGCAGGTGGTAGGTCCTTGTGCAAGGTCCGCCCGGATTGCTACCACCATCTTGCTCGCTAATCCTGCCGTGAAGCACCAGTGCTTGCACTGTTGTGTTTCGGCGTGGAGAGTAAGACAGCCGGTGAAATTACTGGCACTTGAGGTATCCCATCTTAGGCCTCTAGGTTGGCAAAACGTCTGCAATACCCCTGGTGTTGCAGGTGTCTATGGGCGGTGGTGATCTCTTACAATCAGGAGACCCACTTGCTCGTTTGCCATCCAGTCGAATAAAAAAAAAAACTTGACCCCAATAGACCTAGTCTCAAACTAAGCAAAGCTTGTACTATGGATACTAGGCAGCGGATAAACATACTGGTATAGATAAATAGAGGTACATACTTAAATTTACAATGATACTGAACATTACATAATTGTTGGTCCTGTCGTCAAAACTAAAGATGTGTAGATCACTTCCTTAACGGAAGCGTAATAAAAACACAACATACTCACCATCTCCTACCATCTCTTACCATCAGGAGACCCACATGCTCGTTTCCCATCCAGTCGAATAAAAAAAAACAGCATTGATCTACCGTCGAACACTTGACCGTTACTAGGCCAAACTACCTTCAAAGTTTGAAATTAAACTAATTCCACGCGTTATTGTGAACCACTACATCCCGAGGGGGGAAGTAATAACAACTATGTTAGGTAGGGCCGGCTTCGTAGGATCGGCTTGGTAACGTGTTTAGTTATGTAAAGGAAGCCGAAGTTTGATGGAAAACCAGAGGAAATCGAATAAATAGGCGGATTGGTCTCTAGTGTAAGTTTCAGATACGAAAAATAAACTTTGGTGGTTGGGAATATTTTTTATGGTTATTTTATTTGCTCCCGACTCTTTTGGTATTGGAGATTTTTAGTGCAATCTTATTCACGTCTGATCATTTAAACACGACAGTTTAAGTTACATTATTGCACTTATTTTCAAATATTTTAATTTTGAAGAATATTCGTGTTGCTAAGGCAGTAACTCTACTTGATTTCTAACTCTACACTCGTCATTTGTGCTTGTCAGTTACTTTTTGCCGTTTTAAGAAGAAAATCAAACTGACAGTAAAATGGCCAGTATTAATTATTTTAATATTATGCAACGCATATGTTTTTCTGACTATTATTATTTGTGCCACAGTAAAAAAGGCGTTTAAAAAACATACATAACCTGTACATTTCAATCTATTCTACTCACGATTCTGAACAACTACTTTTACATTTTCAGTAATTTAATTAACACTGTATATTATTAGTAGGTACTTGTTTCAATCTCAAAATACAAGTTAAAAAACACAAACAAACAGCGGCACTCGCAGTGAACTTCTGAAAAGTAATGCTTTCTACGGTAGCCGCGTTAGTTCCGTTCTTGGCCACGTTCATTATACAAGATCTTTGTCGCGCTATTAACTTCAATACGTTTGCAGAAAAAACATCCATGAGTTTCTCCTAAAAGCCGTTCTCCTTGTTTTAGGCCTTCAAGCTCTTCAAAAGGAGCAAAAGCCGCAAGAGCGCCCGCAACCGCATCTCGCCGCTCGTCCGCTCACCATCGTACAACGGCACCGTCGACGCCGGCTCCGAGATCGACATCCAACGCTACTGCCCCTGCCGCGCCTCGGCACCCCCCATCTCCATCCCAGCCGAACCCTTCGATGGATACAGCAGCTGCAACAGCTACGACAGCTCACGGAACGAGAGTCTCAAAAGCTATGGCTACAACTGTGCCAGATCAGACTCAGCCTATGAATCTGCCCGAAGCAGTCCAGCCAGAGCTCCCGTCTGCTACGCGACTGTCACTTACTTCAACGTCAATGACAGTGAAGATAGCAGCAGTATCAGAACTGAATACACACTCCTAGACTATGAGGTGGAAGACAAGGACATGGAAGGTACAGAGAGAGCGCAGAACTTGATCAACGAAAGTTTGGAGTTGGTTAGCACTTTATGAATTAGTTTAGTTTAGGAGCCAGAGATTAAGGGTAGATTTTGTATGGTATTACTATGCAAGTCAATGAAAATTAGGATTCGATTTGCTGACAATTTTACTCGCTGTCGGCGTCAAATGCTGTGTAATTTTTATTCTTTTACGCATTGAACTAATTTTTGAGCATACCTACACATTTAATTTTGCAAACATGTTCAAAATCGGCGCATCAAATCGTCATTGTAAATACGGGAGAATTATGAGCCACGTCTTTTTAAGCTTCAAAAAATATGTTTTATTATAGTAACAGACTTAACGTTATTTATGTCAGTAAATCAAATCGTAACGTTTATTACTTACTATGGACAGGACAAAACTATTTTTCTCCAATTATGATTTGGCGAAAAATCGTTAGTCGAAACAACTTTTTGCAATTTTACAAAATAATTAGCATTTTTTTATGCAAATTATTGTACATACTGCGAAGATTTTTGGGAGTTGAAATTAGGCGAAAAATATTTTACCCAAACGGCAGTACGCCTATTGATTCGTGAATAATTTTCAGTTGATGTATGATTGTTTTAGAGTTAAAATTTAGAGTTTAGCATTGGCTATTATCATTACTGTGGTAAGAACTTAATTTAAATGACGTTTGAATGGAACTTGTATGTATGCTTTACGTCAAACGAATCAGTGTTTAAGAAATTTTTATCAACTTTAACTATTTTGTTTGCAAATCTGATTTACACATTAACAATATCCAAATAAATAAAAGAATATCAGAGATGAAGTTGAGAAAACCAGCCGGCGGTACAACGTGTAGCGGTGACCGTTAAAGAGCAAAAGTACAAAATAAGCGGGGGTGTAAGTGTGCGGGGCGGGTGCAGGTGGCAAGCGTAAGCTGCGGTTGGCGAGTGCGACTGTCACATGCGCTGAATTTAACGGTCTGTACTACACTTCCGTGCCGCAGGCTGTAACTGTTATTATGTTTTTCTTCAGAATCAAATTCGACATGTGGTATTTTCTATTACAGAATAATTTCGTATAGATTTTGAAATAATGATAGATATTTTGTAATCAAATATATTATTATGAGCTAGTATCCTTGCCTGCAACATTTTAATATGTGACTACCAAAGTATACGTGTGATATAGATTTATTTAGAGATATGTTAAAGATTAAATGTAAAATTAATTTTATTTATAGGTATAATGCTCACGGACTGAAACATCACTCCAAAAACACCATCAGTAAAATTAATATAAAATATATCTATTCGTATCGAAAAAGCATATCTCTTTATTCTATTAAAGTAGAACTGCTGGGCTACTACGAAACTCGAAACTCGAAGTTCGTGTCGTGCGGTCCCTCTGACACATACTATTTAATACGAGAGCGAGAGGGACGGTACGAACTTCGGGTTTCGAGTTTCGTAGTAGCCCTGCTGAGTGAATGCATGTTAAATCAACCAATCTTTTTAGTTGAAATCCACCTCGCATTTGAATAAACGCCGTGAATAAACGATTCATTCATTCATTCGCGCATTCATTCGAACATTCATTCATTAATTCTTTCGTTCATTCATTCATTTGTTTATTCATTCGTTTAGTCTTCATTCGTTCATTTATTCATTCGTACATCCCTTCACTAGTTCATTCGTTCTTCGTTTCAATCGATCAATTATTCTTTCATTCATTTGTTCATTCATTCATTCATCCATTCGTTCCACGTCACATTTCACATCACGATGACGTGACGTGGATTTCAACTAATGCGATTGGTCAGATTATACATGATTCCACTCCGTTTTGCGTTGCAAGTGCACCCCGTGCCGAAGATACAATTTTCAATCGCAACATGTTTGCCGAAATTATAGCGTACAATCGAACTTCGGTCAAGCGTGAACAAAAGTTCCGCAGCTGTTTATGCCAAAATGTGCTAGAAATTCCGCGGATCAGCAAGCGCAGCGTAGGACGTCCACCAACGAGATGGACGGATGACCTGGTTAAAGCCGCGGGTTCACGGTGGATGCAGGCTTCCAACCGAAGCTACTGTAGCTCTATGGGGGAGGCATATGTCCAACAGTGGAGTCCTACGGCTGAGATGATGATGATGATGATGGTGCTAGAAATTTAAACAGCATTGCAGGCGTAATTACATCGATTTCTGTCACATACATGAAACGTTAAATCGAATTTAAGTTCGGTCACGTATCTCCGGCATAGTGTGCGTAACACTAAAATCATCATAATATAAATACCTAGTTGTACGTCGTTGATCTCAATTAAATTTTATTATCTAGCAAATAAGTCCCCTGTTCGTTTTAAGGCGCAGCTGTAATTTATCTAAAGCCTTACGTTGCGCAATTTATTTTTAGCCTTCCACAGATAACCGTTTCGTATATACTATCTTTGAGGTTTCGCGGATAATATTAAGAAGAATATGAATTCATATATTCTGCTTTCTGTTTTGCCGTGTTCCTTGGAGAGAACAGATTATAAAATAATATAGTGTCGATTAAATCCCAGCTTTACTGGGGAAAAAATGGAAATGTATACAGTTGAGGGAAATTGGAGCACGTACCAGGGTGGAACCTTTTCATTATTAATTTCGCTATGATTTCATTGGCAAACGTATGGGATGTCAACGTGACATTAGTAAGACAAAGGTTCCACCTCCGGTTCCAGGTACAGATCCAATACGTATCACTTGTTTTTTTATCATTTTCTTGACATTAACGTGTGTCTAGGTCACTAGGTCAACGAAAAGTGTGAGTTTTAAATAAAAATCTGTCTGAATTTGCATTTAAAATGCACTAGGATATATTAATTTTTGCAACTTTTCTGCGTTTTTATCAACGCTTCAAATAATAAGTTGATTTTGAAATGTAAAACTCACGAATTTATAACATTAAAGCATTTATTTACAAGAATGTAGTACTTGCGAATGTCGAATGAAATAAATATCTGTGTTTAATTCTGTGTTTCATTTGGCTTGCTGTAATTGGTAGTAAATTGATACTAAAGGTTAAAGCCATGATTTAAATGGAAACGGTAATAAAAACGTGCTGGTGCCCGTTTTCAGAATAGGACGGACGGACTCATCTCTCAAATCACCACACTGTCTTCCCAAGAAAGTTATCATGAAAGTTCACAACCAAATCTAATCTAAAGAATGACCACTCTATTAAGATTCAAATTCGGGTGTTGTTCCGCGTACCTTGATTATAGAGAAGCTCGATATTTCGGCACAGTTGAATACGCCATGATCATAAGACAACTCATGACCATAGCGCATGTAACTGTGCCGTGTGTGTGTGTGTGTGTTTCTCTAAAATCAAAGTACGTGGAACAAAACCCAAATTAAATCATGAAATTAGTAATGAGTGCGATAGTTTAAAAATTGCACTCTATCAAGTGTATAGTTACTTGTAAGAATCAAATACCTACCTACAGCCTACAGCTATGATAGATAGACAGATAAAACATTTTCATCTCTCCTGTTCGGAAAGTTTAATTTTCATGGGTAGATAGCCGGGAGGAATTGCGTTTTTATCTCTAGGGTGGAAAGTATTTTTTTACCAACCAACAAAAAGTTGAAAACCCCTGACATTGTCACTTCAAAGTTCAATATGTCAATAAACGCTATACCGATTTTGATAAAACATGTTTAAGAACCATCGCTAGAAAACCTGCTTTCAAATAAAAAAAACGCATTCAAATCGGTTCACCCGTTTAGGAGTTATGGTGCCACAAATAGACACACAGCGGTCAAACTTATAACACCTCTCTTTTGCGTCGGGGGTTAAAAATAGAAAGACGTTACGTTTATATGTCAAGCGGTGCTTTAAGTGTCGTGAATGAGCAAAATTGTGAGAGCCTCTGAAGGGGGGTGAAGTATTTATGAAGAGGAAAGCGGCCTCCGGAGGATTAGGTCGACTTCAATGAATCTTTTAATACTCGGGTCCGAAGCCACTTGCTCCTACAAACTACGCCCTTGATTTCCATTGAGTGGTTTAGGCAAGCCTCTCGAGAATCAAGATTTTATTTTAGATGTTGTGAGAGTCAATGTGAAAATATTAGTTTATACCTGACTGCCTAAAGGGGGGTTATGATTGGTTTTTTTGGAGTCTTTTTGTATTTTTTATTTCAACTCCAAATTTGTTACTTTTACGAGTATTCCGTGAAACCATATCGAAAATACAAACTGAGACATGGATGCACAAAAAAACCAGAAAAAGAGACCAGCGCTGGGAATCGAACCCAGGTCCAACGGTGTCCAGCGGTGGTGTAGGGGTTATAGCACGCAGCACGGATTGCTGAGGACCTGGGTTCGATTCCCAGCGCTGGTCTCTTTTTCTGGTTTTTCTGTGCATCCATGTCTCAGTTTGTATTTTCGATATGGTTTGCCTAAAGGGGGGTTGTTTTTCAAGCGTATGGATGTATGTAATTACGTATGTTTGTTTCTTTGGTCCTTTCTTTAGCCTAAATTTAATTCGTCGGATTAAAAATGAAATACTTAACCTTTGAAGTGAAATGGCACAGTGAGAAAAGTATGAAGGGATTATTTAATACGTTTTATTGTAACTAAGGGTAACAAAATGAAAGCCAATAATTAGTATATTTCAAATTTATATAATAACTAGATTTTGCCCGCGGCCTCGCCCGCGTGAAATTCGGTTATTGCGCGCTGTTTCCTAGGGATTTTTTTCGGGATAAAAAGTAGCCTATGTCACTCTCTGGCCCATAAACTATCTCCATACCAAAAAACACGTCGATCCGTCGCTTCGTTTCGACGTGAAAGTTAGACAAACATACAAACACACACTTTCGCATTTATAATATTTGTATGGATAGGTAACTTTTAGGTTCTTCGTTCCTGTGCTTTTGCTAAGTGAAAAATATACATGTACAGCCGAAGAAACTTGCATTCAATCATCAACACCAATATCTGATACAACAGAGCATAAATATCTCAAGCAAGTAGAATATTATCATTACATATTTATTTTTTATAGAACGTAAACACAAGGTTCTTGTTTTAGACATTTAATTTTGGCGGCTACAACGTACAACCTTTGCCATGGGCCTTTATTAAAATGCATAACATCAAACGCACAGACATTACCTCAACAATTACTTAGTATAACTTTAATTAGTATAATGTTAAATTTATTTATTTGAAAGTGGTAAAAATACATAGTAAAAGTTGTATGACTGCCGGTTTATAGCTATAGAAAAAGTGTTTCTAAAAATATTACTTAGGGATATTAAAATGTTTTCAGCGAAAAATGCTTTTTAAATCTTTTCCTCTTAATCTAGAAAAGTCGTCTACTTTCAGACGTTCACGTTTTCATTTCAATTTTGCCACTTAAAAAACTAGTTCGCAACCATTTTGAAACAACAACAAAAACCACACACACATGCACAAACTGACACACACACACACACACACACACACACACACACACACACACACACACAAATGCGCACAACTTTAGTCGTATCTGTTGTAATTTCTTTTAGTTGCTATATTTATGTAGGTAAGTACCTACTCGTACGTAGTAAATATGTTCAAGCAGGGGGCTGCGATAAACCACCCCAGGGTGCTTTCTGAAAATCAGCGCTGAGCTAACGACCTCAGCACAAGCTGAGACTGGTACCCATTGCCAAACTAAGACTGGTACCCATTGCCTAACTAAGACTGGTACCATTGCCAAACTAAGACTGGTACCCATTGCCAAACTAAGACTGGTACCCATTGCCAAACTAAGACTGGTACTCATTGCCAAACTAAGACTGGTACCCATTGCCAAACTAAGACTGGTACTCATTGCCAAACTAAGACTACAGTATTTTTTATTACGTTTACTGGGAAATGGTTCCATTTTGGCTCATAAGTTAAAGTCCTTGCCCGTACGTCGAAGCTGACACACTTTTTTTCTCTCATTGTTACACAGAAATGTAGTAAAATTACGTACTTGTTTAATTTGCCGTCAAAAAATTTTACGACAAATTTAAACAATGCTTTGAGCATCGTAATTATACAAACCGGAATACTTTAAATGCGATATTACGGACATTTTAGCAAAGGGAATACGCACAAAGCGGACAATGGGACAAACAGGTTTGTCATGTCTTTGCAAACGGGAGGGGTCGCCATGAATTGCGGGAATTTGAAGACTGTGTCAACTCGGCATAATACCTGATACCTATAATACTCTTAGGCAGAGTTTCGTGGATTTGTTCCATATTCCTAATTGGTTATATTCCTAATTCAACACTTTCCGAACAGGTCATATTCCTAACTCGTCATATTCCTGATTCATCATAATAATATTATTATTTCGTAAAATATTGTCTGATAAAATAACCGTAGTAGGTACAAAGTATAACTGTTTACTATAACCTATCCTAATGCGTGTTAATCCTGTAAACACGTATTCGCGATTTCATTCCACTGTACAAAGACAAATCAAGAATACCTATGACCAGTTAGGAAAGTGTCGAATTTGGATATGAATGAGTTAGGAATATGATGAATTAGGAACAAATCGTTTCGTGGTGAAATGAACCGTATAACTAGCCTAATCAACTTAGAACAGTTGAAAAACCCATGTTGTCATTTCAAAGTTCAATATCTCAAAAACTTCTGAACTGCATTTTATCAAACATACCTAAGAAATGCCCCAAGGAAACATGCTTTCACGCACAAAAAAACCCGCGTCGAAATCGGTCCATCTGTTTGAGAGCTACGATACCACAGAGAGACTTACAATACCCTTCTTTTTCGTCGGAGGTTAAAAACTGGCCTTTTACTACGAAATTCAAAATTCGAACTTCGTATCTTGCCATCCCGCCAGCGGACGCTTATATTATTTAACATGAGAGTGAGAGGGACGGTACTATACGAACTTCGATTAATAATTAAAAAAAAAACAACATTGTAACTTACAAGCTGTTTAAGCCGTTATAAAGGGAACTTGTTGTTTAAAGTTCCCGATAGATGGCGCTGTCACGTAGATGTAACTTCGCACAACACGCTATCGTTGTGCTTCCTAAGTTTATAGACCTTCAGTCGAAAAATTATACATTTGAGAGAATTGTGTCCACACTGTGGAATTGATGTATTATAAATAATCGCAGTGTTTAATTTTTGGCCTTCTTTCGGAGTTCTCATACGAGTACAGTGCAATGAGGGCTATCGTTTTTTGTCTCACTAGATGGCGCACTGTTGCGTGAGGTTTTTTAGTGTGGCTTTCAGAGTTTGTTATTACGGGCGTTAAAACAAAGTTTAGATTAAAATCATATTTAATACACCTTAAAACCGTACCATAAAAATATCCAGCAACCACAGTGTTGCTTAGTCCCGTTTTGTTCGGAAAAAAGGGAGGACAATTAAAGTTTCCGAAAGACAAGACTGTGTCAAAACACAGACATTCATTGCCCCGTAACGCATAATTGCCATAATTAATTTCAGGTACTTAATGCAAAATATTCACAAAATGATTCTAATTATAAATAAACCCACGTAGCTCACCCAAAAACTATGAGATTTGACATTTCGGAGACCTCACGCTACACTAGCGCCTCTAGCGGCGAATTCATTCGCGATAGCCCTCATTCGTACACATGCCTCGTCACCCTACTTTTCAATACATCTCGATATGCCAATACAAGTTTTCCATACAAAGCCCATTTGTGAACAAATCCCTGAACAGGAAATTCAAGTTTTATGGATTTGTGGACACGCAACAATCACAATATTTTGCTAATTATGAGGATTATATTTTTCGGCATCTGTATTGATCCTTTTGTGTTTGAGATAAAATATCCTTGCTCGTTTGCCTTCCATAAAAAAAAACCCTTATCCTATTGTAAACTGAGAGATAAAAATGAGGCAGCTTAATTTTTAAAGTAATTATTAATTTAGGAGTATAAATAAGACGTGCTGTGATGGCCTGGTGATTTGACCTATTTATTACCGCTCAAGCAGAGGATTCTGGGTTGAAAGCGCAGAGCTCTATAATTACGAAAAATAATCCCAAAAATTATCCATTTCTAACAACCAGTAAAAGCCTGCATGCATTATGCATGCCGCGTTTGTCGACGCGCGGTGGTACTGTGGGGACTGTAGCTAAGTAGGTATGAGCACTTGTACTTTTCCTTAGTTTGGTACATGGAATCTACGCGGTTATAAGGTTATAACCGATTTAATATAGGTACCATTTTCACAGAAAAGTGTGAAATAAAATAATAAATTTAAAAAACCAAAAAACCCGACTGCCTTAGAAAATACTAAAAAGAAGAAAACAAGTCTAGTGGGCTAGAACTTTGTTAAGTAAGTAGCTAACTTAAAGTCAACAGTCGGGACCCATTAAAATCGTGACGCTCAAAAATTCTTACCTAATGGCTTTCTCTCTGGCTCTTAACAAAGTTCTAGCCCACTAGACTTAAATTGTTTTCTTCTTTTTTTGTATTTTTAAGGCAGTCGGGTTTTTTGATTTTTTTAATTTATTCGACTACTGCTTTTTGGTATCCGATTTACGTCAGTAGCCTCAGAAGGCGCACATACACTCATGTCGATGTATGCAGTAAAATAATTAATATGTCGTCCCCATGTTTGGAGTCCTTCAATGTTCCCGTGACCTTGTCTAAAGGACCCATCCAAAAGTAATTACTTAGTTAAATTGATGAATTAATTAACTATTTACATTAGTTTTCTTGCAGCAGCCTTATTATAGCTTTGCCGTCCAATCAAGGCAGAATGAACTACTTACAAGTAATTTATAGCTTGTTTAATTCTCTATGGAAACTTAACACAGTCAAACTTGTCAAGTCGTGTGTGAGGGTCACTGAATCGAAAAATCGTAACATTTTTTATTGTACCATTTTGTCGGCAAGGTTTACATAATATAATATTCGTGTAAAATTACAGCTTTCTAGCATTGATAGTCCATGAGAAAAGCCGCAGACGGACAGACTGACAGACAGACAGACATGGCCAACTTTAAGGGTTCAGTTTTTGGCTACGGAACCCTCAATTGTTTCAAAAATATATGTCATAAACAAGTACAAACCCGGCCAAGAGCGTGTCGGGCACGCCCAAAATAGGGTTCCGTAGCCATTACGAAAAAATTAAGTAGTATTTTTCTAAGAATTTCGTATTTTATACGGAATCTTCCATAATTTAGGTATATTTTATACATTAGGCTGCTATTTACTCTTAAACTACTAATAATTCTCAAGCAAACTTAACCGTTATAGTTTTCCTTGAAAGTTTGATATGGACTTACTACCATCCTGATTTTTTTTTAATTTTCCCACCTATCGGTTTAGATTTTAGAGGGGGGGGACGCTCGATTTTTATGAAAATGTGCACTTTAAAGTTGAATATTTCGTAAACAAATCAATGAATCGAAAAATGGTTTTAAAAGACCTATCCAACGATACCCCACACTATAGGGTTCGAAGAGAAAAAAAATCACCCCCACCTTACGTCTATGGGAGGTACCTACCTACCCTAAAAAAATTTTTTTTTAGTTTTTTATTGTACCATTTTGTCGGCATAGTTAACATATAATAATATATCCGTGCAAAATTACAGCTTTCTAGCATTGATAGTCCCTGAGCAAAGCCGCGGACGGACGGACAGACAGACAGACGGACATGGCGAACCTATAAGGGTTCCGTTTTTGCCATTTTGGCTCCGGAACCCTAAAAAAGTTTCTATTTCACATCTCGGTTACAGAGGGGAATATATTCTTAGAATATAGACCATTTAAGAGGTAATTTAAACTCGCTAGCCCAATTACGGCAATTAGTTAATTATGACGATTTAATCAAAGAACCGTGGGTAAAGGTAACTCGTTACTAATATTACATATAAATACGAAAGTGGGTTTGTTTGTTCCAATCTCACGCCTCAGTTAAAACGCTTAGTTGTTGTTCCCAAGGGTGCGCGATAAATATTATTCGCAGAAAAAATCACGGGAAAAAGCTGGTATGATGAGTGATCAATCGTCCTCACTTTTCCTTTACGCACACACACACACACACACACACACACACACACACACACACACACACACACACACATGCACAAACACTTAATGTCTCGGTTTAACCAACCCCCCCTTTTGTCACTATACTTACTAAGTTCCTTTCTCTTTAATACTTTTTCGCATTTTTTGTAATTACCCAAGTTTATATATAGTTTTAATTTAAGTATAAGCTGAACTAAGTAAAGTGCTTTGCACCCGAATCCCGGTCGCCACGTGACAAGCTTTGCCTAGTGTGGGACCAACGGCAAGCAATTTGTAGGGCGAAAGTTTTTCAAAAAACTCTTTTTTTACGTGAACAGCGACGTACCGCGCCCCTAGGGCTACTACGAAATTCGAAAATCGAAGATCGTGTCGTGCGGTCCCTCTGGCACTTATATTGTTTAATACGAGAGCGCGAGGGACAGTACGATACGAACTTCGATTTTCGAACTTCGAAGTAGGCCCTGGCTTTCTTCCAGGGCCGGATTTACCATGTCGGGCCCCTTTTTAGCCATTTGAAAATCATCAGCTCTTTTCAAGATCAATAAATTAACTGACAGCATGCGTCGCAGGTTGCATATTTTATAATAAAATTTTTAATTTATGAAACACTAGAGTTCAAACGCGTAAACTATTCAATCTGTTAGTTACAATTCAAAATTCCGGGATTTTACAAAATTCCCCAGGGAAATATCGTGATCTTTATCGAGGTTGTGTTAAGAACAACTGTAATAATTTCAGGTTTACTAATGTTTCGGCGAATAACGTTTGGCAAATTGTTTCATTTCGCAACTTTTTATTTCCCAACTGTTTAAAATTTCTGAAACTGTAAATTTTTCAGGGTTTTTATAAAACTAACCTAAAGGGTTCTACACGATGGCCCTGAAATAAATACTGAAATATTTACAGTTTTAGAGTTTGCGAAATAAACGGATACCAAAATTTCTGACTCTAAACCAGCGGTTGTTATTTCGAGATTCTATCCCTATCCCGTCGGAATATCGGGATATAAAGTAGCCTATATGTTATTCCAGACGTCCAGCTACCACATACAAAATTATATTACTCTAAGCAAAGCGGTTGTTATTTCGAGATGTTATCCCTATTCCGTGGGAATAGAAAGACGATACGATATAGAAAGGGAGCGCAGGGCGTTGGCGGTACGAAGTAATGTGCTGACTCGTAGATTTAGCAGATGTTCGAATGACGTGAAAATTACGCTGTTCAAAGCGTATTGCACATCATTTTATTCGAGTGGTTTGTGGTTTCAGCACACGAAACGGGCCTACAACGTCCTGCGGGTGCAGTACAATAACGCGTTCAGGATGCTACTAGGGCTACCGCGACACTGCAGCGCGTCCGCTATGTTCGCTGAGACGCGCACAGACGGCTTTCACGCTATAATGCGTAAGAAGACGGCTTCTCTTCTTCAGCGTGTGCGCGTTAGCAATAATAGTATCCTGAGCATGATTGCAAACCGGCTGGACAGCCCTTTGTGGTGGCACATGACTAAAAAGGTCATAGGGGCCATATAATTTTAATTTGTAATTGTAATTTTATTTTTATTTTTTAATTAAGTAGGTATTTACTAACATAGTCGTATAGTTTTTTTTCTATTGTTTCTTTTAAATACTAACACTATTATGGATGAGCTTGTTTTGTCTGAAATAAATGATTATTATTATTATTATTATATTGGGATAAAAAGTAACCTATGTTTTATTCCAGATGTCCAGCTATCTTCATACCAAATTTCATCCAAATCCGTCCTGCCGTTTCAGCGTGAAGGAGTAACAAACATACTCACTCACTCACTCACTCACTCACATAATTTCGCATTTATAATTAGTAGTATTTTCAATTTCTTTAGTGCGCGCGGGCGGGGCCCCAAGCCGATGAGGGGGCCCTAGGCAGTTGCCTATTCTACCTAATGGTTAATCCGGCCCCTTTTTTATTTTATTTTTTTAATTTGACTGGATGGCAAACGAGCAAGTGGGTCTCCTGATGGTAAGAGATCACCACCGCCCATAAACATCTGCAACACCAAAGGCCTAAGATGGGATACCTCAAGTGCCAGTAATTTCACCGGCTGTCTTACTCTCCACGCCGAAACACAACAGTGCAAGCATTGCTGCTTCACGGGAGGATTAGCGAGCAAGATGGTGGTAGCAATCCGGGCGGACCCCTCCTGTTTCTAGATTTGCCTAATTAAGAGTTTTCCAAGAAAATCTTCTTCGGGTGGTGCCTATCCAATTACTGAAGGTTGGCCATCAACTCCGATTTTTTCCTGTCCTTCGAGAACACACACACACACACACAACGCAGGAACAGCTCAGCAGCACCACTACCACCACCTACCGTACTCGTTAGCGACGGCGTAAATTATTTGTATGGAGAATTGTACAGCGCCTCTACAAATAATTTACGCCGTCGCTATCGAGTACGTCACTGAAAACTCATGGTAGTGGTACAGTTTAATCTCCAACTTAAAGCTCGAAGCGAGCGTGACGCGACAGCGGGGCTACTACAAAATTCGAAGTTCATGTCGTTCCGTCCCTTTCACTCTCGTTTTAAATATTATAAGCGCCAGCGGGACGGCAAGATACGAAGTTCTAATTTTGCACTTCGTAGTACTGGGCCAGAGGGCCTACTCCAAAATTCGAAAATCGAAGTTCTATTCGTATCGATCGTATCGTCCCTCTCACTCTCGTATTAAGTATAAGCGTGAGAGGGACGGAACGACACGAACTTGTATTTTCGAATTTCGTAGTAGCCCCGCAGCGCCCAACGATGGTGGACCCAGTTAATTTCGAAATTATTTAACCGAAGTGCTGGTTACGTAAGATAGTTACGAACAGGTTAATTATCACCTAAGATTATTATTTTCTACAGCGTCGGAATCACTCGCTGTCTGGACATTGAAAGTCAAGTCAAAGTTATGATATTTCTATTCAAATTAGCTTATGATTGACATGAACTTAATTACCTAAATGATAAATCTCTAATGATCTATATAGCATTGTTGCACTGGTAACACTAAAATCAAATGTCATCTATCTATTGCTGTCAAAGCTTAACGTTGTTTGCTCGTGGTTTTGTGCGTTAAAATGCCGAATATTATCCATAGCTTTGGAAGGAAAATAATTCACAATGTATAAAAGTATTAGTCATAGAAAAAGTCTGAGGGATTAGAAAATATTCCTTTAAATAACATCACCGACACCGTTGTCAATATTACTGGTAGGTATCGTATAGTAAGTGTAAGAATGTTGCCATATAAATCGTAAAAGTGCTGCCACCGCGTCAGGTTTTTTATATTCCTGGTCAACCTTTACCGAACTAATTAACCGCTCATAACTTTGAACTAACTGGCCAGTAACCGACCTTTCCATTTGTGCACTTACGATAACAATCGCACAGGTGTAACAAATTAAAAAAATAACCAGGTGCTTGAACGATACAACCCTGTATAAAGGGGCGTAAGTGACGGTGGTGTTTAGGGTGCAGTATTGACTGTGAAGGTGCATTTATTTATTAAAAAAACGCTGTGGTCTAAGATAGAAGCATTGTAGGGCTGTGATGAAAGTGGAGGTTGGAAACGCTAGTCATAAATACTCTACATAATTCTTTCACTTTACTGATTCATTATGACTCATGTGTTTGCTGAGGTCCATTGTTTAAAATAATATGGATAAAATTGATTTGCAAAATAGCCACACTTGCTTTGAATATTTTGCAGTCGTGGAGTAAATTTTAAAATTTTATACAAGTTCTCAATACAAATAAATAAACTTGTTTTAACTTGTAGTACTTAATTACAATACAATGACTTTTCTTGAACACCACAATACAGTAAGCAGTACAAAAAAAGAGGTCTGTACAGTCAGCATCAAAAGTAGCTGGTTACTTTTTGACTCTGTCACATTAACACATTTGTCAATCTTGTATGGCGCTATGTACGTGGCTGTAAAACGACAAACTACAAAAGTAACCAGCCACTTTTGATACTGACTGTACCTACTTATAGAAAAAAATCCTGCGTAAGCTATAGGCGGCCTTATCGCTTCAGAGCGACCTCTTCCGGGCAACCTTTACAATAAAAATAACTAAGAAACTGATTTTGGCAGGTGTGGTGCACCTAAAATATTATACATACATATTTCTATTTTATTTTCATTGTTATTTACTTTATTGGCGTGATTATTACACGATACGTCAAATTATAATTTTATAGCACCTTTGCCATAAACGTACGGCCGACACAAGGGTTCTATTCTTGCCATTTTGACTTGCGGACCCCCAAACAGACTTGACGACACTTACGCCCTTTCCGCTATATTTACCGCAATTCTAGGGGTCGCCTATGGGATACCGCCACCCTTGTGTTTCCCACGGCACCCCCCCTCACTTCCGTAGGCGGCGTGTGCGCAAGTTGCCAAACGTTTTTGCGCGCGCGTGTGCGTGTGGTGGAATGTGACTACTGACTTTGTAAACGTGTCAAGAGGGTTTAGGATTTGTTGGTGTTTTATTTGCTGAAAGGGTGTTAAATTTAAAACCTGCAAAGCTGCAAAGGAAAGAAAGAGACAAGACAGACACATTTCATGGCATGGTATAGTCTGTCAAAAAAGAGAAGAAATTAAAAAGTGGCATCACTGTAGTGTCATCCCTTTCAAACCCTGTCAAACCAAAAAGGGGGGACACTACAGTGTTGCCACTTTTTAATTTCTTCTCTTTTTTGACAGACTATATAAAAACGTATGAGCTAAGTTCCGAATTAGAGAGAATTTGCACCCTCTGTTTAATGTATGATAATTGATAAAGTAGTTAGGTTGACTAAAAAAAAAACCTTGTTAAACTGTGGTTAGTAAAAAAAATAGCGTCACCCTCGTAATCTTAACGAATAAATTGAATACCAATTGATATTCGAAAATAAATTATTGATAATTTTTTCATGGTTTTGTTAAATAATAAATCTTATTAATAAGCACTTGGTTGCAAATATACGGTTGTTTGCAGAAAATCCAGTAGGTATGAATGTCATTTTTTTATTTGGTGTTGATAGTTCAGCCAATATTTTTTTATTTGTTAGCCATCCCACACGCGATATATTTTAAAACACACATTTTTTTTTATTATTAGAAGGAGGCAAACGTTTTAGCGTGTTATCTGACGGGAAATGGTCACCACAGCCCATGAATACCGGCAACACTATAGAATGCTTTTTATTCATGAAACAAATGGGTGTAATTCTTAATTAGACATATCCTGTACTATGTATAGGTACTAGGTAAGGTACCTAGTGACTACCTAGTACTAGGTGTACTTACCTATAGTTAAAATACTACAAACGGGACGCTAAACACACGAGTAATAATTACCTCGACGTTTCGACTAGATTAAGTAAGGAATGGTTCCAAACTAAATCAGTATAGCGCCGGTTTTACGGCCGACGCTGGTCTTTTGGTTTAGTATTTAATTTTATACTTGTGCTTGTGCTTCTGATAGCTACAGACCTCGCAAATCTGTCTTTTACATTAGTAAGCCCTATGGCTCTGCTATTTTGTTTTTTTTTCCAAAATCTGCATCAACCAGTAAAAAAAAAGTCAAGTCAAGTTTTGTTTCTGAGTATTTTTTTTTCTTTTTGTATTTTCTATGAGTCATGTTACTTGAAATAAATGAATATTGTTATTATTATTATAAAAAAAAAATTAACTATCGAACGTGCTCACGAGACTTCACTAGAATCGGTGGAGAAATGCGACTTGTGGAAGAAAATTTGAGTTTGTATGTGCAGTCGGACATCGGCTATTACATTTTTGCTGTAGGTGAAACGCAGGCGCCTTCGCACTATCAGCCAATAATATCAGCGCCGAGTCATCTTGTATGACTCAAAGTATGGTGAATGGGTTCCTTCTTCAAAGTTCATGACCTATAGAACCTCTATTTTTAATATTATCCCCGGTTCTGGGCCACACTTTGTATTAAGTCGGATTAGAAAATTCAAGGGTAGCGAAGTGAAAATTGAAAATGCACCCAAAATGTCAAAATAATTTATTTTTTTGCAAACTATCTTTCTTTTCTTATACATATTTACAAATAAATTGTACAGCGACATACCCAATGTAAGTCGAAAATCTAATATACAATTCAAAACACGATTTAAGAATAATTATAGCTTAAATTGTCACAACCTTTGTATTAGGCAATTTTTTTCATACGTAAATAGTTCATTTTAACGGGCAAGTTTTGTAAATTAGAGTTTGTAAGACAGGCTAGATGGCACTAGTATCGTAAGGTTCGTTTAATAATAACAATAAATATCATGGGACCTTGGCACCAATTGACTATCTCAAACTAAGCAAACCTTGTACTATGTATACTAGGCAACGGACAAACAAACATACCTATACCTAGTGCCATCCACGAAGACGCGTGATTTTGTAAAAATTAGACATTAATGACATTGTAATAAGAACTACGGCACGCGTCATCGTGAATGACTCTACCTGTATATAGATAAATACTATTTAAAATCCTAGACCCGAGATCAAACATTCAAATTATACACAAATATAGGCCCCGGCCGGGAATCGAACCCGGGACCTCAAGCTTCGTAGTCAGGGTCTCTAACCACTTGGCCATTCCGTCGTTTGACAACTTTGAAATTTGCGTCACGTTTGTGGTTGGTTAAAAAAGTAAATGAATCGCTGCAAGACTAACGTCAAACGGATCTCTTGATACTAACGCCATCTAGCGATATTTCTCCTGTCAAGACACCCTCATTAATGACATTTATCTTAGGTTATTTTTGAGAAAATTGCTGCCAAAGCGGCACAACCGACAAATACAAATTAAAGCTTCTTTTTTGGTCCCATAACCTAGTGACTACGTAAATATGTAATATACTATATTACTATCACACAACTTAATAATAGTGTCTATCTATATAACAGTCTCAAAAATATTTAAAACTCTGAGATCGCCAACAACTCTTAAGATGCTTAAGGCTTGGTCAGCCTATTTTGATTCAATTTTATACATTTAATGAAATCTTCTTTATGATCGGGTGAAAATACTAGTAGTTAATTAAATAACTGAGTTTGAAAGTTTGTTCAGAATCGAGAGTAGATTTACGATAAACTTTGAAGAACATTGTGTGTGTGTTTTAAACCCCTTTTTTACTGGACCAAGTCTGAAAATTACCAATGCATGACACTGATTAAGTGTTTGAGCGAGGTTGAATACCTACTTTTTTTACAGGCTTATAAAGGTGTCCCCTTTTTTGAATTAATATTATTTAGATAATTGAATACTGGCCATTTTTCTGCCAGTTTTGATGAGGATTTTTCTGCTTGTTCGCATCGCAACCGCCGAAAAGGTCAAAGGTTTTTCAAGATACGTAAGATTTTTTTCCAGGTATTAGAACTGATGAAAAGCAATTCAGAACCTATTTAATGAGGAAAATCTGATATTACCTATGTGTAAACATCTTATAGCAACATTAAAGAACATTGTGGGAATATTACATTTCTACAAATCATATACTTACTCGTAATCTTCTTAGCTTTTTATACGGCAAAATAAATATCGTAGGCGTAGCAAGATAATGGCGAACTTATGATCGCTAGTAATTGGGCCAACTCATCCAACCAAGAAGACTTATAAATCCTCCAGTTAAAGGTTATTACAATTTCTTTCAAGTATACAGTTTCTTTTAGATATATGAGCGGTTATAGTGCTCCAAATCCGCACAAAATTCTATTACCAAGGTATTCAATGTAGATTTTTTGGGCTAAACGTTCGTCCACTTTTGCTGTTGATGTACAGTCGTGCGTAATAATAATAATACTAACAAGATATAATTGTGCAACGCTTCAAAAATATGTGCTATACACGCTTCTATTCTAATTTTGTACTGAATCGTAACAAACTTTTACTTCGTATACGTAAAACATTGGGTCTAGCAATCAATGAATTTAAATTGGAATCCCCAAAAATTAGATCCTGAATTTCATTAGCGCTGCATAAAAAACCTGGGATGAATTTCATGTCTCTTATCCAGCGGTCAAAACTTTGGTAATTCCCTTATATAATTAACTCGGATCACCTGGGACTTATGGGTGAAGTAACCTATATGATATTCCAGATTTTTAGCTATCTACATACCAAATTTTGTCTAAATTTCGGTAGGTATGCTACAAAAATCCCGTGAGAATTCGTAAAAAATTGTCTTTTTATCGCAGTGCAAATCAAAGCGAAACATTTGCTTTCATTTTATATTTATACTAAACTCAAAATAGTGAGACTGATGTGCCAAAGGAAACTTTCCAAAATTGCGGAATTTTTCATATAGAAAAATTTAGGAAACTTCTCACAATTTTATATGAGGATTGAAACTTTCCCTTTCTTAAATTTAAATTTCCCATATTTCTTGTGAAAATTTCCAGAAATATCCGAGAACTTTTCCAACATTTTGGAAACTTTCTGCAACTTGCACATCTGTAAGTGAGAATTGAAGGAACAACCTGTTCAGTCCTGTTCACATCATCATCAGCCGGAAGAATTCCAATGCTGAACAAAGGCCTCCCTTAGAACGCCACAATGAACGTCAACTCGCCACTTGCACCAGTTGCCCGCAACTCTCATGATGTCGTCAGTCCACCTGTTGGAAGGCCTGCCAATCCTTCGTCTTCTACGTGGTCGCGACTGTTCACATGGTGAGGGTAAATTATACTCTACATACTCTCTTCTTATTCTACTATTTAAATATTTAATACGCTAATTCTGCACCCCAAGGCCTATACGGCTTCGCGCTGTTTTGGGAATACTGATGTTGCGTAGGATGGTGAGGGTACGGAGTAGGGTAGTGAGGAACAGGGGGCGCAGGGTGAGGCCCAGGCGGCGCGGGAGGCGGTGGCGCGGGGGGGTAGTGAGGGTAACTAGGGGGGGCGGACAACGGCGCTGCTACCGCCATTGGAGCTGCAACAGTAGTTGAAGCTGTAGATGTCGTTGGCTCTTGCCGTAACTCCGTGTAGCCATGCTGAGGTTGGGCTACGGGTGTCGCTGGGTATTGAGGGTAGCCCCAGTTGGCTGATTTGGCTGCCAGCTCCCGTTGGGCCGCGAAGCATTGGAGGTGGCTCATCAGCCGGAGTCGTAAAGGGTCCTGGATGTCCAGGCCCTCGCAGCTGACGAGGTAGCGGGCCACCTCGGCGGCGCACTCGCGGAAGCCGATGCTGTGGTAGTCCATGGCGTAACGCTGAGGATCGTAGGCGAAGGTGTCCAGGCCTGCAACAAGAAAAATTGCGTTTGTGAGAATTTTAAAGTAGTATTGTTAACTTCTTGAAGGAAATGTTTTCTGTCGTTTGGTGCCTGCTGGGTAGTACGGTAGTACCTACTCAGTGGCGGCCTTAGGGGGTGGCGAACTGAGCAATCGCCCGTGGTATCGCTCTTGTAGGGGCCTCGCGCAACAAGCCAAGCAAATTTAAAAAAACATAGATAAATATAGACAAAGGGCCTCGCAAAGACCTAACTAAATGTTTATTCTATTGCTACGCATGTATGTACTCGTAGTATGTAGCTGTCAATATTAAGATATTTACTTAAAATTTACGAAATATACATATTATCTATCATACTTTCTCTCAAGAAGGAAAAACAAAGATACTATGTAAATACATTATATTTAATCGAAATTGTTAATTGTCATTTTATTTCATATTTCATGTTGTATATACAACGTAGATTTAAGTGCTGTGAACCGATATTAAAACAAATTGTTAATTTAGAATTAAATACCAGAGCTCAGTGCCAGAGCGTAATTATTTTTTGAATTTAATTCGAGCAGCAATGTAATGCGTACTACGAGAGAGAGAAGCGTTCCGAGTTAGCTGTCACGTCAAAAGTGCGACGTTTTGAATAAAATAAAGTAGTATCATGTAGTGATACATTGCGTGCTAATTTATTTTAAAGGCATTTTTTTTACTAAGTTGCTTGCACTGTTGTGTTTCGGCGTGGAGAGTAAGACAGCCGGTGAAATTACTGGCACTTGAGGTATCCCATCTTAGGCCTCTAGGTTGGCAACGCATCTGCAATTCCCCTGGTGTTGCAGATGTTTATGGGCAGTGGTGATCTCTTACCATCAGGAGACCCACTTGCTCGTTTGCCATCCAATCGAAAAAAAAAAATTATGTATATATATATAATGAAGTGTGCTTATTAGGGCCGTCACTAACTACCCTTCAAATTTGAGGTTCTATCAAAAATACACGCTGTATAATGTTTCTATTGTAAAGTGAAGATTTAGTTTCATTTTCTTCATCCGTGCAAAGCTGAGACGGGCAGCGTGTATTAAAATATTTCTTTATCTTTAGTTCAAGCTCTATAAAATCTCACATTAATATTCCTTGAAATAAATGAATTAAATCGAACTTTATTTATTAAACAAAATGAGCACAATGCCTTGAAGAAGATCGAAGAATACGCAGATGTTACCAAAATTTGCGTAACAAAAGCAACGCACAAAAATCGAAATCAAGACGCATCCACTTAAATCCATTCACCCCTTGACGCACCCTGTAGCAAGTAACAGAAAAGGACGCAGTATACACAAACTAAGGAGTAAAAAAGAGACGTAAAAATCCTGTAACGGGAACCCTCGGGTTTCCGGACGTCTTCCGTAAGGATGTCCAGAATGTGGTGAGCTGCGCTCCCCTTGCTCCCATTCAGGTTTTGTAAGCAAATAACAGGTTCATTGATGTCCTGGGGATCAGGGTAAACTGGCCTTGTTACTGGGACACCGGACTTTGGGGTTTAGATTTTGATGTACTGGAAATCGGTTCAAGTTTAATCATTGTTGTTTGGGGGGAAGTGACGACCTTTATTCCGATAGGGCATTTGCTTGCTACGATTTTCTTTTGGTTTTGTAATAAGTTCAAATGAAATGACTCAACTGACGACTTTAAATCAGAAACAGTCCGACAGTTTTTGACGTTTTCAGAAGACCTTCTTCAGTAACACTTTTATAAAGTCTTCAGGAATGTTTAAAATAATAATAAATAATAATATAAAATAATAATAATAATTTTAAAATTTATGACGGTGGAAGCATTCTACACTTCCACTGAATGTAGATATAGTTTAGATATAGTTAGTGTTTAGTATTGTAACTAAGGGACACCATACATCCCTGTATTTCTTTTATTATTATTTTTTGTTTTTTTTTTCTTTAATTGTATAATATAGTTTTTAAGTATTTTATTTGTAATTATATTTTTATGAAAAAATGACTTTCTGCCAAGTTTCTTGCGGCGCATTCTTCTTGGCAATGATGGTCTTTTCGAAAGCGCTGGTAGTTTAAAAAAATGACGTGTAAAAGTGCCCATTGCGGCCTATTTACTGAATAAATCATTTGAATTTTGAATTTGAATTTTTATATTTATTCATTTGTATATTACATCAAACTACTACTATAACTATACTACACTACACTACACGTACGTACTACGTATACTACGTATACTATATATATATATTACAATCTGAGCCATAGAACTTAGTTATAGATGCTTTATTCCATGTCCATGACAATTTTACAATCAATGTTGCTTACAAATTCCATTGTTGCAAAAATTGGCTTGGCTACGTATGCCATCTGAGAGCACATTAGTGGCGCTCTACGGAGATGATGATGATGATGATGATGGTGGAAGAGCCAATAGAAAATTGTTGAAAATATTGCCAGAATGAAAAATTCTTAACAGTGTGCAACCAATTAGGTTTCCTTGAACTTGTTTACAATCTTGCTCTCAAATGGCAACTTTGTCTGCCAAAATGCCAAACTTTATTACCGTCAAGGCTGAATTAGCTTTATTCGCCGTGTCCTTCGCGGGGCGCTCTTTGTGGCTAATCAGATTTACTGTGGAAATAAAATCTATTTTTTATTTATTTTTCGTTTGTGGTGAGAATTGGAAAGATGGGTTGTGGTTCCAATGTAGACAGAATAGTGAACAAAATTTTGAGATGACTATATAAACGCGTGCTACCTATGTATACTGTGTATACTCCAAAGGAAAAGTAGCTTACAAGTCTTAAGTTATAACTAATAGGAGGAGGAAGATGAATGTGATTTATAAGAAGTTAGAACATAAGAACTATTATTGTACATCTATTTCTGTTTGTTCTCCAAATAAAACTATAACTATAACTAATAGTACCTGGGCGACCGAGCTTTGCTCGGGCTAAAACTCGATAATAGCGCTTTCGTAGAGATACCATACCTAGACCGATTTTTCACCCCCCGAAAACCCCCACGTACCAAATTTCATCGAAATCGTTGGAGCCGTTTCCGAGATTCCAAGATATATATCCCAGAACATAAATAAATAAAAGGTAGTCAAGTAAAAATCTAGGTTTTGGCAATCGATCTAGCTTGGTCTTATCTCTGGAAAAACGCGTATTTTTGAGTTTCAGCCCAAGCGAACCACGGCCGCTCAGGTACCAAAAAGCGGATGACTAATATAAGGTAATTTCTGTGTAACAGACGATGCTTAGTGATCCTTTGCGATGATATTCAACATCTCCCAAATTATAGATAACTTCTTTAACTTCCCTTCACTTCCTATTCTTTGTTTTTTCTTAACAGGTGTGGCAACATCCCCTTTACCACGCGTATTCGCTGCTTAGAAATCAACCTTATCGTTGTTGTAATAAGGGTGCTGCAAAGAAAAATGGTGCAATTTCCGCTTGTCATTCTGTACAATTGACGCGTGATCTTTTAATAATAGATGTAGATTACGTTTTTAGCATTTTATTTCGTTTTCTGTAAGTGGATTAAAAAATGTTGTTTCTTGTAAGGGGCGTGTTGCACAGTCAAAAAGTTCTGATTTTTTTGTAATAATGTAATTTTTGCCTTTTTTTTATCCGTGTGGTGTCGGGTTAGAATAACACCCCTCCATTTCTTTCGTGGATGTCGTAAGATGCGACTGAGGATATAGGTTACGGCGACAGGCTAGCAACCTGTCAGTATTGTACCGTTTTTGTCAAACTTAAAACCTAAAATTGCTAAAAGTGGCTCCGAAGCTGTAACGTTTCGTGTGCTCTGCCTAACCATTTTGGAATAAAGGCGTGATGTTTGTGTGTGTGTGTGTGTGTGTGTGTTCCTTTTTTTTGCTTAGTGCTTAACTATGTAGTTGCACTATTGTCGAACTTGCAAAATTTAAAGTCCATCCGATAATTAGTGAGAGAATAGTTGATGTTTAAGTTTCAATTTCATTCTAAGTTTTACATTAACTAAATAATATGAGAATAATGAATATTTGATTTATTATTCTATGATATGAATATCAAAATAAAAACACGAGAAAACGCGCTGATCACATCCGATGACAATACGAGTAAAGTAACGAAAATCGGTTGAATACCACTTGAATACGAAAAACATGAACAATGACGTTGTGTGATATCTGAGGGCCTACTCCGGAATTCGAAAATCAAAGTTCGTACCGTAACGTCCCTCTCACTTACGTATTAAATTAAATAGTAGTGTCAGAAGGACGGAACGACACGAACTTCGATTTTCGAATTTCGTAGTAGCCGTGCTGGCCCTGACTACGAAATGCAAAACTCGAACTTCGTATGTTGCCGTCCCGCTGACGCTTATCTCATTCAATACGCGAGTGAAAGGGACGGTGCCATACGAACTTCGTTTTTCTAGTTTTGTAGTAGCATCTGTATTATTTTTTACGTTGGCACTAAGTGATGAACACTGTATTTTTACCTGTGCTTAGATTTCATCACTTTATCGTATGATATAAAGTAAAATGGAAAGTAGAATATTGAATGCATTAATGTTATTTTTGCTATCGTAAAATAAACATTTTATCGGTTATTTACGAAACCGAAATCACGGAGCAGCACTGTTCCTTTTATGCTGGCCACATTATTTTTACGTTTGACATTTCAGACTGTCATTTTAGTATCTCGAATTCTGGGACAGACCATAAAATATCTCGACCAACAATCGGACGTACATACGAAAATAGCATCTACTTTTGTCATTATCACTGCTCAGAACTGATACACTTAAAGACAAATCCGATTGAACACTCTCATCTTTTTCTTTTCATGAAAGGCTCTCTGCATTAATAGACAGAATTCCATTGTCATATTACTTGAAGGGACAAAAATCTGGGACAAGTCAATTTGCTATATTGCTTTTCTATAAATAGTTTTTGTGACATGAGGACTTTTTCATGTACTCTAGCCGCATTTCATTATGTAATTTATGTAATTGGTGAATGAGGTTCTGGAATAAATGCTATGGGTACTAACATAATTGAGAAAAGAGGATTCGGACGCAACACAACATTAACTACTAAATAACTCAACGTGTTACAAGAAAAATGCCGAAACTCATCAATTTCTTTCTGAAAAAATATGGAAAATACAAATAGTGCTTGAAGGGTTTTCATCGCATTTTATCAGAAAATTCGTATTATTAATCGTGGTCCATTTTATAAAATAGACTATAGGACTATAGTGTCAATGAGAGCTAACGTTTTCGCGCTCAACAGTTGGCGCCACTGTAGACAGAGGCATAATACAAGTAATATACTTAGGGGCTGTTACTGACGGTTAAATGTGATGCCGTCTCCGTCTATTCGAAATAGAGACGGCATCACATTTAACCGTCAGTTAAGACTAATCAACGGATGGTGAAACAGCCCCTTATGTTGTATTGTGACAGAGGTCCTGCCAGAAGTATAGTGGCTAGTTTGTTATTACGGGCTTGAAAACAAAATTTACATTGAAGTCATATTGAAAACCTTAAAACCTTACCATAAAAATATCGAGCATGCCACAGTGTTGCGTAGTCCCGTTTTAGTTAAAAAAAACCGGCCAAGAGCATGTCGGACACGCCCAAAATAGGGTTCCGTAGCCATTACGAAAAAATTAAATAAGTAATATTTTTCTAAGGGTTTCGTATTTATCTTCCAAGTTTGGGTATATTTTATACCTTCGGCTGCTATTTACTCTTAAACTACTAAAAATTCGCAAGCAAACTTAGCCGTTTTAGTTTTCCTTGAAAGTTTGATATACTTACTACCCTCCTGAATTTTTAAAAAATTTCCCACCCACCGGTTTAGATTTTAGAGGGGGGGACGGGACGCTCGATTGTAATGAAAATTTGCAATTTAATGTTGAATATTTCGCAAACATGTCACTGAATCGAAAAATCGTCTTAGCAAACCCCTAATGGTTTTAAAAGACCTATCTAACGATACCCCATACTATAGGGTTGGATGAGAAAAAAAACACCCCCACTTTACGTCTATGGGAGGTACCATTTTTTTTTTTATTGTACCATTTTGTCGGCATAGTTTACATATATATATATCCGTGCAAAATTACAACTTTCTAGCATTAATAGTCCCTGAGCAAAGCCGCGCACGGACTGACAGACAGTTTTTGCCATTTTTGCTTCTGAACCCTAAAAAGGGAGGACAAAGGTGTGAGAAAGAGAAAACTGTCTCAAAACACAGACATTCATTGCCCCATAACGCATGTTTGCCATAATTAATTTCAGGTAGGTATTGCAACATATTCACAACACATTAACTGGTGGAAACGCTGCTTTATGCCCATGTATTAATCCCACGTTATTATATACAGGTTGCTTTACATGTCTTATCTACGCATGAGTATACGTTTATTCATATTCACACATAAACCCTACGAGTATAGTTGTCCAGAAGCTTACTCCAATATTTGCGGAGGGTTCCATCCCTCAGTGGGAAGCGCGGGGCGCCGGGTTCCCACGGCGGCGCGCGCGCCGGTGGATGACGCTTATCGGATGGACAATATGGTCCTTTGTTAGATTGCTGGATGGGGATGATTGGGTATTTAAACGCTGGTCGGTGGTTTAATATGTCATCATCATCATCATATGGAACTGTATGATAACTATATGCTAGCCTATAATAAAATTCTCGGGTCAAAAATGTTTGTGACCAAACTCCTTCGAAACGGCTTGACCGATTTTTAGTATTTTTAGGGTTCCGGAGCCAAAATGGCAAAAACGGAACCCTTCTAGTTTCGCCATGTCTGTCTGTCTGTTTGTCCGTCCGCGGCTTTGCTCAGGGACTATCAAAGCTAGAAAGCTGTAATTTTGCACAGACCACTAAACTACCGCGGCCTTTTTTCCTACCTACTTTTTATCTAGGTAACTAACGTCGCTAAAGGTCGATGCAACCACCTGGTAAACCAAACTATGACCATACTCCAGGAATGTGTGAGCGAGACACAAAATAGACCACATGTGGGGCACTTCCTGGTTTTTTCCGTGCCAGGTGGGCCTACCTGAGCCGTAACCGATGCCTGTCCCAAAGGGCCATCGCGGTCAATAATAGAATTAACGCGGTAAACAGTTTTTGAAGGTGTTTAAAATATCATTTTGTGGGATTCAATCGGGATTGTAGTGTTTTTTCGCTGTTTTTATAGATGTTTGTTTCCTATTCTATTATACAGAGCGCCGAGCGGAAGGAAGTCTTATAGGGTCGGCTCACACCGAGACGTGCCGCGAGGCTACGCTCAATTTCGTGTTAAATCACTTACTAGCATAGCATACAATTCGCTTTGGTATTGTACATCATCATCATCATCATGTCAGCCAATACGTCCGCTGCTGGACATAGGCCTCCCCAAGGCTCTCCACTCAGACCGGTCTTGTGCTTTCCGCATCCACCACGACCTCGCGATCTTATCCAGGTCGTTGGAGACCGCCAGCTCGTCTCCCGGTCCGTGGACGCCATTCGAGAACATTCTGACTCCATCGGCCATCAGTCCTGCGAGCAATGTGCCCCGCCCACTGCCACTTCAGCTTCGCAATTCTTCGGGCTACATCTTCAACATGTCTTTCTCGTCCCAACTATCATCATCATCACAGCTTATTTACGTCCCACTGCTGGTCACACACCTCCTCTCAGAATGCGTGGGCTTGGACCGTAATAGTTCCCATGAGGACTCAGTATGGATTGTAAACATCAAATACACAAAGAACTTCTCGCAGATGTGTCCAGGTATCAACAATGTTTTCCTTCACCGTGAAGCTTTCCGCAAATTTCTTCGTAAAGCCGAGTTTAGACTTGCAAGTTAAATCGTGCAAGTTGCATTACATTGCGGCGCTCGATTGACCACTACAAACTCTTTGGCTTTACGGCCTCGTAATGTACTCGTAATGCAACTTGCAGGAATTTTCTTATAACTCTAAACTCGGCTTAAAGACAGAGGTGCAAGTTCGGGCTTGAACCCAGGACCCTCTGCTTGCCTAGGCTACCAGGCTACCACTCTTGCACGCTTCGGGCAGAAATAACTTAAGTACCTAAAATATGCAAATTTTGACCTATATTATGCAGGTAACCGGGATCAATTAAGTTATCAAGTATTCAGGATGTAACGTCCCTTTGACCGGCGCTTGACCTTTAGAACCCTATCTACTACCCATGGACAAACTTGCGGTTAGACGTGCTCGAACCTTTGGACGCGAATCGCTTCACTTACCATAATTTCATTTGCCATACCAACATAAAATATATAGAACCGTGTTTTTATCAAGATTTTTAAAAATGTCATCTTACTACGTCCTACATCTTACATCTTTTATTACATATGCAATAGGTTAGATTAGGTTACATCAGTTCTGAAAAAAAAACTGTTACAGAAATAAACTGTGTGACTAATGAAAATTATGGAAAACGATAGTTATGGCATACGAAATTCGGGCACACGATAGAATCCCGAGGAGGTAATTTGTCATAATATAAGCTTGCATCGTTCTTACCTACCGACTGCGCCATATATTGATTTTAAATCGAAGAATATTTAGAAGTCTTCAATAATGTTTATCCAAATCATCATCTGTCATAGTTTTTGTCCCATTGAAACTTTAAATTTTTTCATCGTTGGATTTGCAGAAAAAAGAGTTATGACAAACGATCATTCTGACAAACGCTACTCCGGACCTTCAATAAGTACCTATGCGAGCCGATATGCTGGACTCTTGGATATCTTTTTACAATAAAACACATCGGTGCGCAACTCGGACTTGCATCTCCTAGTATTTGGAAATGTTAAGCAAGCGTCGCAAATATTTTGGTTTGACTGACTACCATGAATTTACGGCGCCTGCTTTTGAAACGATGGGGTCATCGGGCACCAAAACCTTGTCTAGGAGGTTAGTCCTTGCCTCGGGGGACTCTAGGGCTGGCGAATTGGGAGACATACAAAGGAAATTGAAAATACAAACTGAAATATAGATGCACAGAAAAAAACAGAAAAATAAGACCATCACTGGGAATCGAACCCAGTCCCGGTAATCCGTACCGCGTGCTATACCGCTACACCACTGATGGTCAACGGTACCGACACGAATTTCCCTATGCACCTCATATCTCAGCTTGTGTTTCTTACTTAGTCACTTAAGCAGTGACGCTAGCGACATCTATGCCGTAAGCCCTCAAACTTTTTCGTCATTCCTTTGGAACTAACCGCTCACCCGGACAAGAGATATCGTTTCTAAGCAGTCAAATTAAGATTGGTTTTTTGGAATCTTTTTGTATTTTTTATTTGGAATTGAAATAAAAAATACAAAAAGATTCCAAAAAACCAATCTTGACATACAAAGGGGTAATGCGGCCTGCGTATTGGGGTATGAACCAGTGACGTTTCTTGACCACGTGTTTGCCTTATAACTTATAAATAGGAAGATTGTTAGTTTTATTTGACAGCGGGATAGTTTTGTTTGTATTTTTTATTGGAAGGATGTACATTGTACTTATTGTAAATATACTGTGATGTTTCAAATCACACGTTCAGGTAGACCGTAAATAATGTTAAGTCTAGATTAAATTAGGTACTCAAGCGCAAACTTGACCGCAAAGGGCACGAATTTGGTTAACCGCACGTCCGGACCCAATTTATAGTGAAATTAAATACAAGGGAATCTCAGGCAGACCATTTAAATTAAGTTTATTATGGGGTTTCCGTCTCCTTGTTACGGAAAATAATGTGTTGGAGTTTGTTACAGTAAATGAATGACCTCACAGCGTAAAAAACTGACGTTAGGATTGATACAGACCTACAATACTACAATGGATTGCAATATTATTACCGTTTACCGTACTCCTCCGCTACCGTTCCACTTTTTACGACGAGAGAAGCAAGGTAAAAACCATATATTTAATTGATACGGACCTCCGCGAAGTAATTCCTGGACCAAGCAAATAAATAAGATAAGATAGGAATATTTATTCAATAATTTGCAGTAACAAGAGCTACTATGTTTTAAAAAAGACTGTAACATGTGTGCCTACACTAGGGTTTCTAACTAGAGAACTCAGTCAGTCAATCAACTAAAATAATTAATACCACAATCGAGACTTATCATGCTAACATACAAGTAATCATTATCTCGACGTTTCGACCACATTACGGTGGCTGTGGTGAATTACAAGTGAATATCACGAAAGTTTAAAACATTAAATCAACTAAATGTACTAAGAGAGGCGAAAAAGTGACTTAATTTACTGTAAAGGCAAATACACTTTAACATTTCTATTTCTATTATTCTGTGCGGGAATTATTTGAGAAAGAGTAGAGATAAACAGAGAGGTTAGTCTGAAAAAAAAACATACCTATTATGCCTAATGAATAACTAATTCTCTGCGAACTCATGTAGGGCTTTACTACCAACCAAGCTTTATGAGATGATTATAAAAATAACATTAAAAATTACTGGCAGTAAAGTAGTTGACGTGATTTTCATAAGAAACTACATATTAATATTTTTTCTATATTTGAAACAGTTAAGCTACAGCGTCTTTCTGTAAAAATATCCATTTCAACGAACTGAACGATCTTTCTACGTCGGTAGTTGTAATAGGCTCGAGTAGGGACTTAACTAAAGAGGTTCATATCTAAATGACTGATCTTCTTCTTTTATATAATACCTATTATTATGTTTTTAAGCATTTTGTTTTCAGTTAATTAGTAATTAGGCAGAAACCTACTACAGTACATTTTGTTTTTTATGTCAATACCTACTCTTTGGCTAATGTCAAACATTCCAGCACCGAAAACCCCGATGTATGCTTATTATTCTGTGGTGTTTCTAGTCCCCCAGGCCACCTGTCGCACCCGGAACCCACCGTGGGAACACGGAACTATGCGGTGCCATCCGGTGGCGCAGAGCCCAAAAACGCGCTCATTTTTAAATAGATATTAAATGGCCATGTAACAGAATCGACACTTGCACTTGAGAGTCTCAATATTAGCTACGAATTGGCTCATCGCCGGCGGTGGTGTAAGCACCAGTCAGAATACCATTCTTGGGTATTTCTCTCATTTCGTGCAAAACGCAAATGGCGAGAAAATATATTTATTTCTTTTATTTGCGCGCTTGTTAGAAGTTTCGCGATAAAAGAACATATGTAATTTAATTTCCAGTTGATTTGAGTGAAAACTGCTAAAGAGATTAGGATCACATGTCTCTTTAAATGACCCGGATAACTCACGTCTTAAATCGAGTTTAGCTCGACATGTTTCGGGCTAATCCGTAGCCCTTCGTCTTCGGAGCAACGCGACTCAGCGGCTGCTGCAACACGCGCAATGCGCGCCGCCGGTCTGCTCGCGCGACTCGCGCTAAACTCGATTTAAGACGTGAGTTATCCGGGTCATTAATATGAGTGAGTCTCACGGTAGTTTCAGGATCACATGTGTCTAATGTTGGCAGTTTAGTACTGTTCTGATTTATTTATAAAAATATAATTTAAATATGGCTACATGATCACTGCTTCTATAGTGTTAAGGACTTTTTGAATTTTAAATCATAATACCACTGTAATTTTAAATTTGCATGCTGTTGATATCGACTGAATAATGTTCGAGATGATATCTACTCGTAAGACCTTATGCAAACGTATTCCAGCAAATAAATATTTCATTTAATTTCATCGTCAGCCAGAAGACGTCCACTGCTGAACAAGGCCTCCCCCTTAGAACGACACAATGAACGACAACTCGCCACTTGCATCCACCGGTTACCCGCAATTCTCACGATGTCGATGTGTCACTTGTAACTAATTGTTTTTAATTTTGTACGATTTTAGACTTTTGAGTTTTAGCTTTGTATGTAATTTAGTGCAAAAAATGCACCTTACTTTAATTTACTTGAATTTTGTAGTGTTCCAAATTAGATAATATAATCTGAATGTTTAGTATTATTTTCTAGCAACCTTCGTTGAACTTTTGTTTTATTAAATTTTTAACTTTTGTATACTTAAGAAGTTAATAACTCGTACATTATGAAAACAAAACCATTATGAATGTCACACTCATCATAATTTAATTGTTACTTGCTGTTGCATTTGCATAATATATTTACATCTTGAAAGTTTTTTTCAATAAAACCACAATTCTAGATTAAGAAGTCACTTATCTATAAAAATCGAGTACTATTCTGTGACCGTAATGGTTGTCAGACAGACAGATAGATGGCATTATTAGCCTCAGCTCAGACGACAGACAATCGAATTGTTCAGCAAAGGTTATTAGGTATTTTTATTAACAAGGGATATTATCTTCAAATTTAGTGTAGTATTCGAAGCTCCTCGAATAATTTGAACGGTTAGGATTGTACCTAAACTTAACTTTGAATTTGGGAGTGGGTAGCGCTTGATGTTCATGAGAATTCTACATATAATAATATATATTATACGCTAAGTACTCGAACTTACTCGGGCTTTCGCTCACATAAACTAGGATCTGGTAATTGAATTGAAATTTCGCAAGGGAATTCCCAAAAACCGGCCAAGAGCGTGCCGGGCACGTCTAAGATAGGGTTCCGTAGCCGTTACTAATAATTTTGCATCTTGTACGGAATCTTTCAAGTTTAGATAAATTATTTATACCCTAAGTTGCTCTTAAACTACTAATAATTCTCAAGCAAACTTAGCCGTTTTTTTATTATAGTTTTCCTTGCAAGTTTGATAATATATACTTATACTACCAACACGATTTTTTTCAAAATTTTCAAACCAATAGTTTATCTTTTAGAGGGGGGATGGGGGTAAAAAAGTATTATATCCGTGCAAAGTTACAGCTTTCTAGCATTGATAGTTTCGCAGCAAAGCCACAGACGGACAGACGAACGGACAGACAGACATACAGACATGGCGAAACTATACCTTAAGGCTCCGTTTTTTCC
>NC_133489.1:1519645-1576759 GCF_025370935.1 Choristoneura fumiferana
GGTCCCAAAAATCAAAGCACTTTTACTTTGCACGAATATTTATTGATATCAAATCAATATAAACAACGATCACCTACTTGTTGCTTGCTACAAAAAAACAATATTTCTCCAGCTTCTTATTGATCAATAAGTGCATGCCGTTAGCTAGTTTGAGCGCGGTACAGCGCCATCTGTCGGACACTTGACAATCTATATTATGATGATTGTTGTTTTCATTTACATGGATCAGTTTATTATCTATTATGTGACGTTACGCATATTTAATGAATTACAATAAACATTACATTAATTGGATATAACTTTAAATTAGATAGGAAATATGGTACTGCTAGCGCCATCTCGTATCAGTTAGTTGAACTTTTCGTTGTTTACTTTTTGTATCTTTAGAATATTTTATAGAATTTAAAATTATAGAAAAAACATATTTTTATTAAACAAAGAAACGTTTCGAACACATATAGACGTGAACATACCGCCCGCCAAGGACGCCATGAGGCACGCAGTCCTTAATTCGCTTAGCCAACCAACGACATCTTTTTAAAACTATGATAAACGAAACAATTTAAAACTATTATTAAACAGTATGCAAGTTTGTGGGTCAAATTAGTTACAAACAGACCACATGAACTGCATTAAATGCAAACAATTTACAAGAACTTATAACTAAGATTTAAAACAATATAAAACAATATAGGTACATCTTCTTTTTAATCGATCGGTAAACAGCATAATTTGCTCACGGGTCTTTTAATGACATTGCCCTTGCATTTTAAACTGACAACGCGAGTAACGCCGTCCAAACCAGAATGTTTCTCCACAATGAGGCCGTACAACCACTTAGAAGGGGGCAAATCATCCTCTTTGACTAAAACCACATTACCAACTGCTGGCTCGGGGGTTTGATGAGACCACTTATAACGATGGTAAAATTGTGTTAGATATTCACGCGACCAGCGGTGCCAGAACTCCTGTACCATCCTCTGAGTAAGTTGCCATCTCTTCAAACTACTTAAGTTGCAATGTATATAGTCACTCTCAGGAATTAGGACCAATGGTTCTCCTACAAGAAAATGACCTGGTGTTAAAGGGGTTGGGTCATCTTTATTGTCTGAGATTTGAGACAAGGGCCTAGAGTTTAGGCAAGCTTCAACTTGTGACAACATTGTTGTCATTTCTTCAAATGTCAAGGTTGTGTTGCCGATCACCCGTTTCAAGTGATGTTTTGTTGATTTAATCCCCGCTTCCCAGAGGCCCCCAAAGTTCGGGGAATGGGGTGGGATAAAATGCCAACGCGTTCCATTGCTCCCAAGATGTTCGGCTATCTCAGTTGTGACTCGGGAGTTTTGGTTCGAAAATAATTGCTTCAACTCATTAGCAGCACCCACGAAACTAGTTCCATTGTCACTATATAGATCTGAAACATGGCCGCGTCTTGCTACAAAACGTTTAAAAGCAGTCAGGAATCCCTGGGACGTCAAGTCACTTACCGCTTCCAAATGTATGGCTCTGGTAGCCATGCAGACGAATAGGCAAATATAACCTTTATAGGCGTGATGACCTCTACCCTTCGACGTTCGCATGCTGATTGGTCCTGCGTAGTCAACTCCACTCTGATGAAACGGTCTATGGGCAGTTGCTCTCGCCGATGGTAGCTGTCCCATGAATGGTTGACTAGCTGGTGCTGAATATCTGAAACATTTGATACATCTACGCACGAAAAACTTTACCAAATTCTTAGCACCTACTACCCAATACTTAGATCGCAAATAATTGAGCATGAGTTGCGGTCCACCATGCAACGTTTTCTCATGAGCTTCTGCTACGACTAAATTGGTAAAGTGTGACCGGTGAGGCAAAATTATTGGATGTTTCATTTTTTCGCTGATGCCTGCGTGTTGCAACCTGCCACCAACTTTCAGAATGCCGAGATCATCCACGACAGGATCTAATGATGTAAGTTTACTCTTTTTATTTACTAATCTATTTTCTTTCAGATTGTATAATTCTTCTTTAAAATGTTTTTTCTGTACGATTTTTATGCATGTGTTTATACTATCTAAGATTTCTGGAGCGGTAAGCCACTTCGTACTTTTTCCTTTTTACAGTGCTTTAAGAATCGTTTGCAGTACGCCACGACACGAATAAGTCTTCTTAGATTAGAAAACTTACTCATCACTTCATCTTCAATGTCCATGTTATCTTCACAGGTAGTTACTAAACAGACTTTGTTTGGCCTTTCTTCTAAATGTGTGTCTTTTGTGACGACTTTTTGTAATTATATTATTTTCTTTCAGCCACGTCGGTCCCTCTTTCCACAGCTGTTCGTCGGTGAATTGGTGGATGCCTCTCGAAGCACAGTCTGCTGGATTATCCTTGGACGAGACATGTGCCCATTGAGTAGGCTCCAGTGAGGTTATAATTTCTGTAACACGATTCGCTACGAATGTTTTCCAACGATTCGGTCGACTATTTAGCCATGACAAGACGATTGATGAATCGGTCCAAGCATGAACGTTTACCTTGTCCACATTCAAGACCTTTGATACTTCGGCCAGTAACTTAGTGAGTAATACGGCTCCACATAACTCAAGTCGTGTATTGACACCCTCTAATAGGCGCTACCTTTGTTTTAGAAGTGATCAATGATACGTGCACGTTTCCTTGGCAATCTATCACACGGCTGTATACAACGGCAGCATATGCATCATCAGACGCATCGCAAAATCCTTGCAGTTCAAGAGCCTCGTCACTTTTGCTGGTGTGTATCCATCGAGGCAATTTGAATTTTACGAGATGACTCAATGTTTTTCTATAGCTATGCCATTCTCTCAGCAATTGAGGAGGCACTTCATCATCCCAGTCTATGCCGGATAGCCATAACTTTTGGATGAATATTAGCTGATATGATTACGGGCGCTAACCAACCTAGAGGGTCGAACAATCTAGATATATCCGATATTACCTTTCTCTTGGTTACAGGAAACCTCAAATCTGGCAGCTGTACCGTATTCAAATTCGTCGCTGCTTCGGTTCCAAGTAAGACCTAAGATTTTCATAACGGCATCTATCTTTAGTTCTACATTTCCTTCCACTTCCCTTTTTTCTACGGTTACCATTTCTCTTAGCTCTTCCTGGTTGCTACTCCATTTTTGGAGTTCAAACCCACCTCTCGATAATAGGTCATTCATTTCACTGTAGATTTGCTTTCCTTCCTCTACCGTGTCACAGCCGTCAAAAGATCGTCCATATAAAAATGTTTTAGCACTCTTTCAGAAGCCATTGGCAGATCTTGTCCTTCATCGTAAGCAATCTGCTGGAGTGTGCGTACAGCGAGGTAAGGCGCGGAGGCAGTTCCAAAGGTAACCCTTAATAATTTGTAATGTTTCAGAGGTTGATTTGGATCCTCGCGCCAAAGTATTCTTTGATAATTCGCATCCTTCTCATCCACTAGCACCTGCCTGTACATCTTCACGATGTCTGCTACTAGGCATACCGGATACCGACGCCAAGACATTATGAGATGACGCAGATCGGGTTGGATGGTAGGACCTATCATAAGCGAATCATTCAGGGACACTCCGCGACTATTTTTGCACGACGCGTCGAACACGACCCGTAGTTTTGACGTGCTTTTGTCTTCCCTGATGACTGCGTGGTGTGGTAAGTAGCAGGATTTGTTGGAGTTTTTATGGGGATCGGTTATTTTCCACCATATGTCCTAGGTTTACATATTCTTGAATGACGTCACTGTATGATTTTTTAAGATTCACATCTCTTTCCAGTTTTCTTTCCAAAAATGAAAATCTTTTAGCGGCTATAGCTTCAGAATTTCCATTCGTGCATTCCGGGTTGCATTCTCGAAATGGGAGCCTTACGATGTATCGACCAGATCTATTTCTTGTTGTTGTCGCAGCGTATATATCTTGACATCGTTTCTCCTCTTCCGTGTAAAGTTCCCTGGGATCTGCAACTGGCGTATCGTTTTCCAGTTCCCAAAATCGTTTGAGCAGGTCATTTTCATTAACATGCACATGATTTACACTAACGTTCTGAGACAGGGAACCGTTCATGTTTATGGGACCGGATAAAATCCAACCTAAAGTAGTTTTCTGTGCTGTTGGTGTTCCTGAAAGACCCTTGATCATCCCATCCATTAAGATTTGACCATAAACATCTGCTCCCAGGAGCATGTCGATTTTATTTGGGATGTTGAAGCTTGGATCGGCTAAGTTTAAATTAGCAAACTCTGAGTGGAGCTCGACCACAACTTCTCTTGTCAGGGAGAATTGATGTAAGTTTGCTGAGGACAAAAGCGTTTACACCTATCGAAAAGTTCTGATCATGAAGTGATTGAATCTTAACTTGAACCCTTGACTTAGACGCTATATTAACGTTTTCGTCACTTCCTAGAACCGATATAGTGCTTCTGTGTGATATTTTCTTCAACCCAAGTAGTTGAACGGCAGGCTCCGTGATAAATGAAGCCTGGGACCCCTGATCGAGTAAACACCTAATTGTTATACCTGTCCCGCTTTTCGATTGAGCCTTAACTAAAGCCGTAGCCAACAAAACTTGGCTATGACTGGTCGAAAAGCAGGTTGTAAAATTAGTGGTCTCATCAGCAATGTCTTCAGTACTTGTGGTAGCATGTGCAACAATATTAGGATCAACTGAGTGATTATGCCCGACGTTGGACTCAGTTGAATTAGTTTGATTTTTGGGGTGTAGTAAAGAATGATGTTTTCTGTTACATATACGGCATTTTGTGGTTTGACGACAAGCGAAAACAGCGTGACCTGGATTCAAACAATTGAAACATAAATTGTTGGTTTGGACGAAGTTACGACGAGAATCTATGTCCATCTTTGAAAAAGCTTTACAAAACATAATTTTATGCGCTTCAGAACAATAAGTACATAATGGCGCAGAAGGTGCAGTGACATGATGAACCTTTGGAGTAGTGTGCGAGACGTTCTGATGAGTATTCTTTTGTGCAATGTTGTTTCTTAGGAATTTGGGATCAATGTTTTCCAGCGCTCTAAATCTAGTTTCCAGAAAACTTGGAATTGTTTGAAAGTCGAGAACTCGTCAGTAGTCTCGCTCACTTTGAACTCCCACTGTTTGCGGTTTCATTGTCTAACTTAAGACACAGGATGTGTATCACTAAGATGTCCCAATTTGTATATCAACTCCAATGTTACGCAAAGAATACAAACAATCATTTGTGGTATCTAATAATTCCTTCAGTGCGCTTGCTGACTCGACGCTAATGTTCCGTTGACTCAAGAATCTCTTCAGAATGCAGCTAGATAAATATTTCTTGTTGTTAAATCTTTTCGTTAACAATTCCCAGCTGGCAGTATAGTTGTCCGCAGTAATGGGTATATGCCGCAAAAGCTGCTCCGCCTCTCCACTGAGATGACTCTTTAAATAATGTAGCTTCTGGACATTATCCAAAGAATTGTTGTTGTGTACGAGGGATAGAAACAAATCTCGGAAACTGATCCACTGTGTGTATGTTCCAGAAAATGGTGGTATCGTGATCTTTGGTAGTCTGATTTGCTCGCTTCCCTTAGTTTCTGCCGGAACTTTCTGACTGCTGGCACTTACTGTTTTAAATCTGGTCATCATTTTCTTCAACTCTGATTTATATGTTATATATAACTCTTCCGCTTCGTCATAAATGCCATCCTTCATATAAGAGCTAGAAGCCAGCGCTACTCTATCCGATTCCTGTACGATCTGAGTGTGCGTTAAACGGAATTGAGCCCATGTCTCATCTAGAGATTCCTGCCTTCTCCACATATTCAATTGAAAAACGCTCCTTAGGAGTTTTTTTCCAGTTTATTTGAGCTTTTTATACTATCAAACAAATCGTACTGCACTCTATTAAGCTTCCATTGTTGAATTCAATTTAGATACAATGACAGATAGTTCCAAAAAATTTCACAAGTCCAATTTCGATGCAAATTATTCTAAGTCCATAGAAGTTTGCTCGCAAATTTTCTAAGTGTTTGAGAAATTCGCACTTAGTCGAAAATCGGGCATAGGTTCCCCGTCGTTCCACTTTTAGAAAACTATTCTAAGTCCTTAGCTAACACTTAATTTTCACAAGTCCACTAGAATATTTTAACTACGATGTTCTAAGTTATTAATTTACTGCACTGAATAAGAATTCAAAAGTACTCACAGTTTTCCCGTCACTACTAGCACCGCACAACACTAGCTTACGGTAGTCCTCCTTGATGATGTCACGCTCGGTGAAGGCTTCTCGTTGTAGCACACCCTCGATGACAATCCGCCACCGCGTCGGTGTGATCCTGGACTCGCCGTCCGTAGTATCCCACAAGAACCGTATCCGGTTCGAAGGACCATGTACGGAATGGGTCCCAAAAATCAAAGCACTTTTACTTTGCACGAATATTTATTGATATCAAATCAATATAAACAACGATCACCTACTTGTTGCTTGCTACAAAAAAACAATGTTTCTCCAGCTTCTTATTGATCAATAAGTGCATGCCGTTAGCTAGTTTGAGCGCGGTACAGCGCCATCTGTCGGACACTTGACAATCTATATTATGATGATTTGTTTTGTTCAATTTACATGGATCAGTTTATTATCTATTATGTGACGTTACGCATATTTAATGAATTACAATAAACATTACATTAATTGGATATAACTTTAAATTAGATAGGAAATATGGTACTGCTAGCGCCATCTGGTATCAGTTAGTTGAACTTTTCGTTGTTTACTTTTTGTATCTTTAGAATATTTTATAGAATTTAAAATTATAGAAAAAACATATTTTTATTAAACAAAGAAACGTTTCGAACACATATAGACGTGAACATCCTGTACGATGTACTATTTCATAGTCGTACTCCTGTAGTACTAATACCCATCGAGCTACTCGGGTAGTTAAATCTTTTTTCCTCAGCGTCATCTCAAAAGCCTGGCAATCAGTAATAATTTTAAATTTTAGTCCGTATAAATAATGTCTAAATTTCTTCACTCCTTCAATTATTGCTAAAGCCTCAAGCTCGTAACTCGTGTACTTCTGTTCGGGCGTCATTAGTCTTCCTGCTCATATAATACACTGGGTGCATATGGTTGTCATCTGGACATCGTTGAAGTAAAATAGCAGCTACTGCGTACATCGATGCATCCGTGTGCAATTCTGTGTACAAACATGGGTCAAAAATTCTTAATACAGGCTTACTTATCAGTTCCTTCTTCAATATGTTAAACGCTGCTTTCTGAGGTTCACCAAATGTAAAATCAACATCTTTCTTAAGCAATTCTGTTAAAGGTCGTGCAATAAGAGCAAAGTTTTGGATAAACTTCCTGAAGTACGATGCTAAACCAACAAATCCATGTAACTGCTTCACAATACAATACAATACAATAACTCTTTATTGCACACCAATACAGTAAACAGTACAGAGAAAACAAGTACACGTTAGTAGGTTGAGGAAATCTTACCACAGCATCTATCTTTTCTGGTGTTGGTTGCACAGTTCCGTCCTCCACAACATGACCAAGGTACTCCACCTTCCTTTGGATTAGTTGCGCCTTCTTCCAGTTAATCTCGAGTCCATACTGAGATGCTCTTACTAGTACTAACTTAAGTCGTTCAACGGCTTGTGTCTCGTCCTCTGCAATTATAATGACGTCATCAATAAAAATCAGAACAATTCCCATCTCAATCAAATCTCTGAAAATCGCATTAATAAATCTTGTGAACACCTTTGGACATACCGATAAACCAAACGGAGCCTTTAAAAATTCGTATTGCCCGTTATGTGTCACAAACGCAGTATATTTGACAGAGTCTTCGTGAACTGTCAAATGAAAATACCCATTCTTCAAATCAATTGTACTAAACACCCTTCCCTTTGCCAGCTTATCAATATGATCTATGACTGGCAACGGATATTCGTCTTTCACCATCTTTTTGTTTATCTGTCGATAATCAACACAAATTCTAGTGCTACCATCCTTCTTCTTGACAAGCACCAATGGGCTAGCGTACTCGGAATAACTTACCCGAACCACCCCGTCTTCTAGCCATTGTTTCACCTGACGCTCAACCTCTTGTTGCTCGGCCAAAGCCAGCCGTCGTGGTCGTTGCGCGACCGGGACGTCATCCTTCAATGTAATGCGCAACTGAACTGGAGCCTCTTTCGTCTTGTTAGGCCGATACGTCTCAACAACTTGTCTTACCTCCTCTTGTAACTCTGGATCCTTCATGTACCCTATAACATCGGAAACACAAAAACTACACATAAAGTTACGGTACCAATCATTACTAGACTTTAATAAAAGTACTCGACTGCCTTCCATAACAAACGTTACATTATTTAAAAAATCTTGGCCTAAAATTACAGAAAACGGCATCACATTCCTAGGCACAACATGTAAAATTACGTCTTCGAAACATTGTTCATCTATAAAAATGTTTGTTTTGATAAAACCTAACGAATAAACACGCGTCGAACCAAGTCCACTCAAAGAAATCATGCTCTGTTCATATTTTGGCGCTTTCAAAGCTTGTAAACAGTCAATCGAAATTAAATTAATGTCACTTCCTGAGTCTATCAATGCACTAATACTTTTTCCAAATAAAATAATTTCTTTCATCGGTTTACGATTATACGTCGGCCGTCCGCCATCATCGTTGACATTGTTGTTGTCAGTCATGTCATTCGCTACAGTCGTCTCCTGTGGCGCCGTCATTGCCGCCATCTTGACCGAACCGAATGAAGTCTCAGTCTCGTTCTGTCGTTCGCTCTTGTTCCCGTTCGGAATGTTGTTATTAACACACATGTGACTCGCCGCTGATCCGCCATTTTGCCTTTGATGACTTTTGCTTGTTCCCGCCGTCGATGTACATTGTGATGAAATGTGACCAAATTCATTGCACCGGAAACATTTTAGTCCTTTTGGCTTGTGCGGCCACTCATTGGACATGTGGTTATTCTCTCCGCAACTGTAACACTTACTTTTCGGCTTGTTTCTAAATTCTTGGTTAGGCAAATTTGGGGTCTTCTTAGTCTTCGAATCTTCTTTGATCGTTTCGTAAATTTTGAATTTTTCTTTCAACTCAGAATATGTCGTCACTCCATATAACATCATTTTCTTCATTGGGTCGTCTCTAATACCGTCGATAATATATTTGATCGCGACATAATCGGGCATCTTCCCACGTTTACCCAGTTCTTTCATGATGAGCATATAGTCGATGCACGATTCGTCAGACTTCTTCACTCGTGAACTCATCATTTCGTGGATAGTCTTGCTGTCAATGGTATCAGGGAATTCCTTTAAAAGACTAGCTTTTAACTCATCCCACGTCTTGTACATCCTCTCAGCGCGTAACCATAGTGCCGCAGTACCTGTCAACGACCGCCTTGCCATGAGTAACTGCTGTACCGGCGTCCATCCAAACACCTCGGCATTGTCTTCCACGTCTTGGATCCACTTGGTCGCAGGATACGTCTTATCCTGGCCAGAGAACTTTGGAACCAGTTCCTCTGTCAGATGTAACATGGCACCGCCCCCTCGTGATGATGACATCGCTTCTTCAAAAGAATCTTCAAATTCTACTCGCCGACTGTTACGTCTTGTTTCTTTAGGCATTTTCCTCGTCACAAATTATTTTCAATCGTATTTTCGTCGTCTGAATTTTTCGTTTGACGTGAGCCGTCGTCGTCGTCTTTTGTTCTATGAACACGTCGTCGTCTGAAAAAATCCAGTTGGATCGCTGTGATCTCGGTCGAGCCCCCAAAAACTGTAGAGTTTTATTTTAAGGAAACACCTTAGTTGGCGAGATAAAATATAATTCAATAAAAACTCAAAAGAAACACAATCTTAATTAAAATAACCAAATCAAACACGTCCTTTCGCGCACACGTCTTACGTCTTTCTCTCGACACTCATTCACTCCATCTCCCTCATTCGATCATCACATTCAATCAGTCATTCAGCATATCACTCATTCCTACATATATATTCAACTTTAAAGTACAGATTTTCATTAAAATCGAGCGCCCCCCCCCCCTCTAAAATCTTAACCGGTGGGTGGAAAAATTCGAATAATTCAGGATGGTAGTAAGTATATCAAACTTAGAAGGAAAACATACATAAAAATCACGCCTGTATTCCCAAATGGGGTAGGTAGAGCACACGAAACGTTACCGCTTCGGAGCCACTTTTAGCAATTTTAGGTCTTAAGTTTGACAAAAAGGGTACAATAGTGACAGGTTGCTAGCCTGTCGCCTACGGTGTACCTTAACCTATGTCCTCAATCGCCTCTTACGACACCCATGGAAGAAATGGAGGATGGATAGAAGGAAAACTATCACAGCTAAGTTTGCTTGAGAATTATTAGTACTTAGTTTAAGAGTAAAATAACAGCCTAAGGTATAAAATATACCTAAACTTGGAAGATTCCGTATAAAATACGAAATCCTTAAAAAATATTACTTATTTTTTTCGTAATGGCTACGGAACCCTATTTTGGGCGTGTCCGACACGCTCTTGGCCGGTTTTTATAGACCTCACGCAGATTAACACGTTCGCGGATGGACATGCTACAGCATTCGAATTTCAAGTAACGTTTTCTAACAAAAATTCTATAGCAGTCTTTTTAAGAAATTCTTTTTTTTCTGTGGCAATAAAATGAATATTTGTTTTAAAAGTTACCTAATTCTAAAAAAATAAAAGTAAAGAGTGACTTCGACTACGCAATGAACAGCCTTTCAGTTCAGAACAGTCGCTGGCCGCGTAACCATGGCGGCAATAATCCGGCGCGCGCGCGTGTGACTCCCGCCCCGCACGCGTTCGCACGCGACTCACACGCGCCCTTCTGACAGATAGTTATAGTTTTTATTGTGTGCTCTAGGGTAGCATTGGCTCCCTTTGCTTGGCTAATGTATATTGGCGCATTAGCTCTAGGACTTATATAACGGTTGTTTTATTAAAAAGAAAAAAAACAATCTGTTAATTTTTCAGTTTTAATAGGTACCTAAGTATATACCTTGTTTAGTAAATGTTGTTTGCAATTGGTTTGACTAAATGGCTCGCGTGTTGTGGTCGCAATTGTACCTAACGCTCCTTCTCGCTCCGCTCGTCGTCGTTCCTAATTATCCGGTGCCAAATTGACAATAAAAGTTATTTTGCTACGAGATTGAGTATCATCTACGCACGCTCTAGTTAATTTGCTGTGCAGTCAGTATTTTTGTACCTAAAAGAATTTATTTGTCTCGCATTAAAGGAAAAAAAAGTAATGTCGTGCTGATGTATATTTTCGAATTATCTGTAGTACTAGTTTTGCTAAGCATTCAGTTTATGACACTTAAAGTTAGTCGACAAGTGGTGGAACAGGCCCTTAGTTATGTTAGTCAATCAAATCAAATCAAATAAATTATTATGCAGCAGATATTCCTGCGCTCCGTCTGACCGGAGGGTGTGGTGTTCCGTCGTTTTAGGGTAGCAATGAAGACGACGTTCAAAAATCCCTAATTTTTTTTGTATGTTTTTCTTATGTATTTTTGTATTGTTTGTGTTAATTTGTATTTTACAGTGCATTAGTTTTCTAACTGTATCCCACAGGATATCCCCATAAATAGAGAGAATAGTTATGCCACAGATAATCGCGGGAAAAAGCTGACCAGAAGCAATTACATTTAAATTTTAATCATTCATTCCATTTAACAGACAAAAATCAAATTAACCAATAAGTACTCGAAATAATTCGTTGCAAAAAAGCTATAAAAACTTTCAACAAAACCGCCCCCGGTTCACGTGGGAACGGCCAATACCATTCAACAGTATACCCTTCAGTTTATACAAAATAAACCCAATTTTGTACCTCATAGGGGCGCAAAGCGGAGTTTGTACTTGTAACCTAATCTCTGAGTGGTCTATTGTAAATGTTTATATGGTGACTTATGCGAGAGAGATGATTAAGTATCCATCGGGGGAATAGTACAGGCCGGTGTACCGTATAGGTATCGGGTATGACTTCCTGGTTGTTTTGAGAAGATATCATGTTAAACAATGTAAGCAGAGGGAACAGAATTCCCAAAAATATTATAACTACGAAAGTTTGTAAGCCTGTTTGTTTGTTACTTCATGTTTGTTCCAACGAATCACACCCTTTACTGTCACACTGTGATTCGTTGGGAATATTTTGCTAAAAAAAATCCCAACAAGTCACACTGTTACTAGATGGGACAGTTTTTAATGTTTGTTCCCAACGAGCCACACCCTTGATTGTCACACTGTGACTCGTTGGGAATATTTTTACTAAAAAAAATCCCTACCAGTCACACTAAAAATAACCTAACATCGAAGGCTAAGGCTTCGCTTCTGCTCCGAACCCTCTTGCTCGCTCGCTTCGCTCGCTCGCACAAATCATATTAAGTGTGACTGATTGGGATTTTTTTAGTAAATATATTCCAACGAATCACAGTGCGACAGATAAGGATGTGACTCGTTGGGATAAAACTTTAAAAACTGTCCTATCTGGTAACAGTGTGACTTGTTGGGATTTTTTTAGCAAAAACATCAACAGCCCTTAAGAGTAAATAGCAGCTTAAGGTATAAAAATATACATAAACTTGAAAGATTCCGTACACAATACGAAATCCTTAGTAAAATATTACCTACTTGATTTTTTGTAATGGCTACGGAACCCAATCTTGGGCGTGTCCGACACGCTCTTGGCCGGTTTTTTCATGGTGCGTTTACGACAGTGGAAACTAGACGGACCCTTCCTGACTTATAATCGTGAGTTGAACCGTTTAATTTAGTAATTTTAATGTACCCAAACATAACTTTTAACTACATAGGTCAGAAGATGCTGGCAGCATTTCCCCGCTGGATCGCAATACTGAATTCATTTGATTATGCATAGTCCAATTAGTTTAAAATTTAAAGCGACACTTTACAAAAAAAAATAAAGAAAAAACCGCGGAGCATTTTTTTTGCTATTTGAATTTTGAACATCCATCCGCCCATTTGATGTCCAATAGTCGGTAGTGTGCGTCGTACGTTTTTAAAAAGTAGTATTGTAATTTTTAACAGAACGTGTTTTTTTTCTTCGCGTGCAAAGTGAAAAGTAGAGTGTTTAAAGCGAGACTAAACACCATAATGACACTCGAACTATAGCCACCCTCGCTTTGCTCGTGTAGCTTAAATATCTCGTGCCATTATGGTTTGTATTAGTCCCTTGTTGAACAATCTACTATGTCTCTTTTATAATATCAGCTTTATATTTAGAGCTTTTCAAAATAAATTAATTTTTTTTAAGCACCTATGCGAATGTTTACCAATCACATTTTATTCTTTTATTTTTATCAGAACCTCTAGAGAGGCTTTATTTAAAGGCTTTGTTTACGAGTATCCTTCTATAGAGCTAGCTATATTTATGTAGAGCCTTAACTCTAATACAAACATCATAAGCACTTTAATCCAAGCCCCTCTAAAATGACAAGCCCTGTACTACAAAGTGTAAAATTCGAACTTCGTGTCTTGCCGTCCCGCCGACGCTAATATTATTTAATACGAGAGTGAGAGGGACGGTACGATACGAACTTCGATTTTCGAATTTCGTAGTAGCTGTCCAGATCAAATCTGTGAATGGTGCGGGATTTCATTGCCCTAAATATTTGCTCGTCCGAGGACCAGGACCCGTGGAGGATCCGATGTTTATTTATTCAGTTTGAGCCCGAGACGCTCCCGGGCTTTGCTAAAGGTGGTGATACACTTGAGCATTCACGTGTAACGTTCTAGCGAATGTTACATTCGTTACCAATGGAGCAAATTTATTAAAAACTAGCTGTCCGCGTAGAACTCCAAGATCCTATGTCTTTCCCCGGAACTCAAACTAGTTTATCTAAATCACGTTATTTTTAAAATTACATTACATTTAATTACTCTTTTATAAATTTGCTCTACCGTTTTTGGTCTGATTAAAAGCTTCTTAAATATTAAATGAGAGTATTCGAGCGAAACGGTAGTCAATTGGTTTAAGAGCTTTACATTTTTTACGACCATTTACTTGGGCCATCGCTGGACTGGAATCAATTGCAAAAATGTTTATACACTTTTCTTTGACTATTATACTGGTCGGCACCGTTCGTTGTCAAGTTCGAAACATTTAAAAAGTTACCTCTCCTTGCATTAGGGTAAAAAAAAGCTCTCGCTTCGTTAGAATACGTGCTTAAGTCTGTCAGCACCTTTACCGCAATTTACCCCAAAATAGAGTAAATATAATTTGAAATGAATAAAACAAGGGTTGAATATCTTTGGTTTTGATAAGGTGGAGTGTTTATCAATGTAATCGTACCTACTCTGTGAAAGCCACATTATTGTAGGTAGTTGAGTTTACAAGCTTTAATTAAATCTGACATGTTTTCTGTTCGAATCAAATCTCGCAAGTATTCTCGTATCATCGACTCCTAGTGATCGGATTACTAGAATTTTGGCACGGTTTATGTAGTTTGGATGACAATGCAAATTCAGTAAGCACAAATAATCTAAACAAACTGGTGTGTTCCCACTGGTTCCATTGACAGTACTATAATCGAGTTCTATAATGGTTCACCTGCCAGATTTGGTATATTCAAGGTTTTTATACATTTTACTTATCTATATGTAATACAAACTAGGTTAGTGTATTTCAATAGAGAAATGTAAATGTTTAGATAGTTTAATGGGGGAATTTCAGTATTTAAGACATCAATTGACGTTGTTTTGTTTACATTTAGTTACTTAAATACCTATTTAAACCAAGTATAGTGGGAGGCCTGCCAACGCTTCGACACGATGTAACGATGGAATCAAACAGTACTATAGACCATTTACGGTCCCACACTTGACACACGGGCCACCTGCCCCATATTCCCACCGGGTCTCACGCCCCAACGGGGTAATCCTTTGGGCCACTTTTTGCGTGAGAATTGGAATCGCGAATTGAATGGAAAGAGACAAAGAGACAGGTATTTTGATAGTAGTGTTGTATACAGCCTCTACCTGCGGCGTTAACTGGGATTCTACTAAATTAAAATGCGAATTCTCAAAAATGACTTCGCACTCTTCGCTTACGTTATTATGATTAACACCCGTGCAAAATTTCCTATCTCGAAACTTAGCTGATAAGATTTTAGAATTTTAAATGGATCCCGTGTAAAGTTAGCAGCCTAAAGTTAACTTTATTGTTGTTTGTGGTTGGAAAGCGATGTCGTATAGTGTGCTCGGAGTCCAGTTTTTATAATTTTTTGGTCATGTTTAACTGAAAATACACAAAAAGTCTGCATTACTAACGACCTACTACAGCCATAAATAATCGTCTGCAATATATATGAAATGCGTTATTCGATTAAATCTATTTATTTCTTTACTTCTCGTGAAGACAGTCATGACTGTTCTGAAACTAATTGATTGTGGCATTTTAGAAATAAAAAAGGTCAACGTTATTATCGACACTAGATTTACATAATCGAATGGAATATATGTAAATTTCGATATTTCATTGATATTATTTGTCTGTTTTGACAGCAGACTTATTCTTCGTAATGACAGCCAGCCATAATATTTGATATTTCAAAATCCGCTATCGCTAGTTGGCTGTCATTGCGCACCTAGCGAATAGTATAATAACCCAGACAAATCAAAAAATAAAAATATCCTCTTACGAGTATGTGATTATGATCAAAGGTCTCTCCCCTTCTACACCGTAACATGACTGTGATAGGAACGTGTCAGCAACGGAATGTCAAACGAATACACGACGTTGGTTACGGAACGTGCTAGTGGTCTATACAATAGTACATTGTGTCTTAAGGGCGGTAAATAAGGAATTACGAACGAGAGTCTATTAGAAGCCCGAAGTCGAAGACTGAGGGCTTTAATGAGTCGATGTTCGTAATTCTAGTACCGCCCGTGCGACATACAATGTTTTTCATCACATTTGCAAGTAAAATTTTATATTTGTAAAAGAAAAAATATAATTCTTCCAAATATTGGCGATACCTTAGGCTGTGCTCTTGGCAGCGCCGCCCTCAACCTCCCTCGGCAGTCGGCATGCGCCGCAACGTGCGTGTGCATGTGGTCCATGTAGTGCTGCAGCAGCGCGCGCAGCACCATCAGTACGCGCACTGACTCATTTACCGACCACGGGCTTCATGACAAGCACATTAAGGTCGAGGGTTTTATTTGGGGGGTTGCAACTAAGGTAGCCTGCATGTTACGACACTGTTTACGAGCAAGTGTGATGAAAAGAATATATTTTTGCCTGTCACGTTGCTGTTACGGTAATGGCACGATACGGTGTAACGGGTGACCTTTACTGTCAAATAATTTTGAAAAGTTGAAAACCCCCCAACGTTGTTATTTCAAAGTTCAATATCTCAAAAACGGCTGATCGATTTTTACCAAACATAGCTACACTAAACAAATAAACTTATTTATTGACAATTAAGAATAATAATAAAATAGATAATGTAATAAATTAAAAAAAAAACTATACTAGACTTAAAAAACTTACATAAAATAAAAATGAAACCTAAAAATAAAACAAATGACTTAAAGTACCCGTTAGGCGAGGTCCCGAAGATGCTGGCGGCGTTTGCTTGTTTCCACTGACACGCTGGCTCCTTCCCATCTCCATGGAACCTGCAACAGAGCCGGTGCAGTATCTGAAGCGGCTGAAAAGAAATTATTCAAATACAGGGGTCTAGGCACCGAGTATGACTTTGTCCCATTCGGTGTCGAGACCCTTGGTCCGTGCGGTGCTAGCGCTTTAAAACTTTTTAAAGAAATTTCGAAAAGGTTAGTAGACGTCATAGGTGACTGAAGAGCTGGCAGCTTCCTCGGACAAAGAATTAGCTTAGCTATTCAGACAGGCTACACTAAACTACATCTGAACTTAGTTTATAATTTAAGTTGTATACTTACAAATAAATTAATCTATTTTACCTGATGAGTAAATTATTATTATTTATTAGAGCAAAGGACCACCAAACTCACTCACTTTAACGTAAAAAACTGCATCAAAACACACACACATTTGCATAGAACTTTTAACACCCCTATTTTTGAGTCGGGGTTTAAAAAATGTCTGGAACAAGAAAAAACAGAATGAAACTGAACTGATAACTGTTCTAAAAATAAACATCGTTTTTTTAACAGCAAATAAAGTAGCATTTGTATCCAACTCCAATTTTTTTAATTATATTTTCGCGTAGGACTTAAGCCCGTGACCTTTTCAGCCACAGAAATAACCGAAATAAATAATAGACAGAATGTTCTCTTCATTATAACCGGCCAGCTTCTAGATTAATCGTATTATTACGGGGACATCAGTTGACGACGCATTATTTTATTTATTTTCTTCAATAACAACGATTTTTGGGGTTGTGTACCTAAAAAAATAAAACTGAACCCTCATAGGATCACTTTGTTGTCTGTCTCTGTTTGTTCGTCTAAGACCCTTTTTTCAGGAACGCATGGAGCAAATATATAGAGAAGATGTGTCTCTTGTCCAAACTGAACTACGAGTCGACAAATACTTAGGTACTTACCTACTGCATTTGACAACTCCTGAATTTGCCTTATTCTATATGTCGGCGGCCGATCGTAATATTATTAAGAAAATATACCGCCAACGTGAATGCAAAAAACAACTTGATTGAATATAATTAGATATCTAGTTAATGTATGTATGATAATAATAGTGATTTATAGAGATTTCTAGTGATAAAATACGGTCCTTATGAATATAAATATATCGATGGTGGAAGTCTCAATTGACGTAAGGGACAAAATGCTACTTTTCAGGAGAGCGAAAAGAAGTTTTTGTTAATTTTCAAACCCTCACAGCATTGTTAAGGTTTAACTTAGCGGGAAGTTATAATTACGTAAAATCTTGAATTTTCTTGCTTTTCAACGTGAAACTATAGACATTTTCGTAAAAAGCTTAATAAGAAAAATAGCTGTCCCTTACGCCCGTGACATACAGGTGTCATAGCCCCTTACACCCATAAACCGTAAATAAATAAATAATGTAGTAACCGATTTTTGGTCTTATAGGACATTTTATATTTTATTTGCTACATATTTGGACGTAAGTTCATGTAGAAAAATTAAAAAAAATAGTGAATTAACTCAAAGAACCACTTTAATTATTTAAAATAACGCGCAAAAGCCATAATTTTGCACGTCCCTTAAAAAATATGTAATTTGTAACATTTTCTTTCGGAAGCCGGATTCCGAAAAGGTTATAGTACCGTAGACCACATAGATGCGCTGCGGCAGGTTATACACAAGACTGAAGAGTATAACCTCCCCCTTTGCCTTGCATTTGTGGACTACGAGAAAGCCTTCGATTCGATCGAGACTTGGGCTGTGCAGCAGGCTCTCCAGCGGTGCCAAGTTGACTATCGGTATATCGAAGTGTTGAAGTGTCTGTACGAAAACGCCACTATGTCCGTCCGATTACAGGATCAGAGCACGAAGCCTATTCCTCTGCAGCGGGGAGTCAGACAAGGAGATGTGATCTCTCCGAACCTGTTCACCGCTGCATTGGAGGATGCTTTTAAGGTTTTGGACTGGAAAGGACGAGGCATCAACATTAATGGCGAGTACTTTACTCATCTTCGATTCGCCGACGACATTGTAGTCATGGCTGAGACCATGGAGGACCTCGGTGCTATGCTCGCTGACCTCAGTAGAGTTTCTGACCGAGTTGGCCTGAAAATGAACATGGACAAGACGAAAGTCATGTCTAATGTCCATGTTGTACCAACGCCCGTAATAGTCGGAGACTCTGCGCTCGAAGTTGTTGACGACTATGTAAACCTGGGACAAACGGTCCAGTTAGGTAGGTCCAACTTTGAGAAAGACATCACTCGTCGAATCCGACTCGGCTGGGCAGCGTTCGGGAAGCTTCGCAGTGTCTTTTCGTCCAAATTACCGCAGTGTTTGAAGTCAAAAGTCTTTGACCAGTGTGTGTTGCCAGTGATGACATACGGATCTGAGACGTGGGCGCTAACGATGGGCCTCATGAGAAAACTCAAAGTCACTCAGAGGGCTATGGAGAGGGCTATGCTCGGGGTTTCTCTACGGGATAGAATTAGAAATGATGATATCCGCAGTAGAACTAAGGTTACCGACATAGCCCGAAGAATTGCGAAACTAAAGTGGCAGTGGGCGGGGCACATTGCTCGCAGGACGGATGGCCGATGGGGCCAGAAGGTTCTCGAATGGCGTCCGCGGATCGGGAGACGAGCTGTCGGTAGGCCTCCAACAAGATGGAGCGACGACTTGGTTAAGATCGCGGGATCGCGGTGGATGCGGAAAGCACAAGACCGGTCTGAGTGGAGAGCCTTGGGGGAGGCCTATGTCCAGCAGTGGACGTCTTTCGGCTGACATGATGAACATTTTCTTGCACATTTGGGAGTATTCTTGCTTGATTTGTTGTTTGCATGCATGCTTGCCTTCTGGCGTCACGCTTGCTTGCATGCATGCTTGCACTATTTATGCTTCCTCTAACACACTGATTGCAGCTGTGAGGGAGTGGGACGCCAGCCCGCTTCATGAGCGCTGGAGGAGATACCATAGACCGGTCATCGCGGGATCGGGGTAACCCGCGATGTTCATCTAACCCAGGCCGATAAAATTGCATGTTTGTTGATTTGATTGACAAAATTACATGCTCACTTGCAAGCCTGCTTAGGTGGTTGCTTAGGTACATGCTTGCTTGTTTGCTTGCTTGCATGCTTGCTTGCATGCTTGCTTGCATGCTTTCTTGCACGCTTGCTTGCACTATTTCTTGCACATTTGTGAGTATGCTTGCTTGAGTTGTTGTTTCAATCACTACAAGTTCTAAAAACCATCTGTTTTGATGCCTTCTACGACCTAGCATAAACAAGGTATTTTAATGAACTAAAAGAAGCAAGCAAGGTATTTTACTTTAAGTGCCCCTTACACCCATAAAGTAACCTCAATTTTTAAAATGTCTGTTTGTTACTGTCCCTTACGACTAACAATTTACTCTAGTTTTAGCTTTTGATGTCCCTTACGCCCATAAGAGTATTCCTTATTTTATAAGTTGCTGTTGTTTAATGCCCCTTACGACGTACCAATTACAACTTTTTTTTAAATTTCTGTTTGCTACTGCCCCTTACGACCGACAATTTACTCTAGCTCTTGCTTTTTATACCCCTTACGCCCATAAAAGTATTTATTATTTTATAAATTGCTGTTTTTTAATGTCCCTTACGACGTTCCGATTATACCATTTTTAACCCTCAACATACATAATTAATTATACAGGCCAATTATTATTATGTATGCATCATCATCTCGGCCTATATACGTCCACTGCTGGGCACAGGCTTCCTTATTAGATCTGTAACTTAGTAGCTTAAAATAAACAAAGTAGCTAAGAGAAATTTACCTCAACATCCTTGACTGAAATTCCATTACGGAAATGTTAGCTCGACGTCAAGCCATTAGAGGATCCATCAACTTAATCTTCTTTTTTTTGTTTTGCTTTTGGCATCTTATAAAAAAATACGCGCGTTGACAAAGAACAAACGTAGGCAATCAAATACGTCCTCCGTGTTTGACGTGTCTGACACGACTGACCGAATGTGCAATGCGCAAACGCTCGGCGTGGTGGTAGGTAGACGCGTTAGTATTTTGATGTTAGGTACAAGAAATAGGTACAGGCGGTAAGGTTACGCCCAACAACTTCTTGATTTTTTATCTTATTCGTTATAAAATGTTGGGGTGTAAAGGGCAATGAAACAATAATTGACCCATACGCCCTTTTATTATATTTGTTTGGGTTTTTAACCCCCGACGAAAAAGAGGGGTGTTATAAGTTTGACCGCTATGTGTGTGTGTCTGTGTGTCTGTGTGTCTGTGTGTCTGTCTGTGGCACCGTAGCTCTTAAACGGGTGGACCGATTTGAATGCGGTTTTTTTTATTTGAAAGCTGGTTTTCTAGCGATGGATCTTAGACATGATTTATCAAAATCGGTTCAGCCGTTTCAAGATCATCAGATCTTTTGTTCGCTTCGGCTAGGTAGGATCTTAGACGCATAATGGATATTTACTTTACTTTCAAACATATTTGGGACCAAAAATTTGAAACACCATGTATGCTATATAGCTATGCAACATTATGGAATTCTCAGCCTGATGCTGCAGCCAGGATATCCAGAACACTAGTGGTACACTCTTAATAAAACTATAGCAGATATATCGTGTTTGGGTTCGTTTTGATCGTATTTGATTCTACAAACAAAGCAATGGTGGCAACAGGATGAGCTGATGCTGCAGCCAGGATATGTAGCACAAATAGTACACTATAAAAAATAATAGCACATATGTCGTGTTTGGATTCGTTTTGATCAGTAATTGATTCTACATACAATGCAGTGGTGGCAACACGACGAGCTGATGCTGCAGCCAGGATATTCAGCACACCAGTATACTCTTGAAAAAATAATAGCAGATATGTCGTGTTTAATTCCTTTGATCAGTATTTGATTCAACATACAATGCAATGGTGGCAACACGATGAGCTGATGCTGCAGCCAGGATATCCAGCACACTAGTACACTCTATAAAAAATAATAGCACATATGTCGTGTTTGGATTCGTTTTGATCAGTAATTGATTCTACATACAATGCAGTGGTGGCAACACGACGAGCTGATGCTGCAGTCAGGATATTCAGCACACCAGTATACTCTTGAAAAAATAATAGCAGATATGTCGTGTTTAATTCCTTTTGATCAGTAATTGATTCTACATACAATGCAGTGGCGGCAACACGACGAGCTGATGCTGCAGCCAGGATATGCAGCACACTAGTATTACTCTTGGAAAAATAATAGCAGATATGTCGTGTTTGATTCCTTTTGATCAGTATTTGATTCTACATACAATGCAATGGTGGCAACAAGATGAGCTGATGCTGCAGCCAGGATATCCAACACAGTAGTACAGTTTAAAAAAATATATATCAAGTTTAAAAAACATAAATAAAAACTTAAATTTAAAATTTAAAAAACCCCTGACTTAAAAAACGCCAGCAAAAATAAAAATAAAAACGCCCGAAAAAAACGCTGCTTGAAAAGACAATTTAAAAGTAAAAAATAATTATGCGCTACCTAGCTGTTGCCCGCGACTTCATCTGCGAAGAATTCGTTTATCTCTATCCCGCGGGACTATGCTGATTTCCGCAAAATTAGCCTAAGTTAATTTAGTATAAAGTATCTAGTAATATTTTTTTATCTAAGCGTTGTCGGTGTCGGGGGACCGCTAAGGTTAATACTTTAAAAAATACAACATATTTACTTTCATGTTAACCTTAGCGGTCCCCCGACACCGACAACGCTTAGATAAAAAAATATTACTAGATACTTTATACTAAATAACTTAGGCTAAATTTTGCGGGAAATCAGCATAGTCCCCGCGGGATAGAGATAAACGAATTCTTCGCAGATGAAGTCGCGGGCAACAGCTAGGTAGCGCATAATTATTTTTTACTTTTTAATTGTCTTTTCAAGCAGCGTTTTTTTCGGGCGTTTTTATTTTTATTTTTGCTGGCGTTTTTTAAGTCGGGGGTTTTTTAATTTTTAACGTCATGAGTCGAGTCGTAAAGGACATATGAGACTGCCACAGCCCCTTACGACCCAAATATTAAAAAAATAATACATTTACGCCATTTTTCAGCTCAAATATTTTATATCATGTCCCTTAAGCTATTTTATTTTAAAATAATAAATGTTGATAACAGCAAAAGTAAGGGGCGTATCGTAACTTGAATACTACCAATCGACAGAGAAAAAAAAAACTCTAATTTTCTATGTTTAAAAGTGATTTTCGGTATTTTGTCCCTTACGCCAATTGAGACTTCCACCATCGATATGAGTTATTGCCGAAAAACTGCGCTTCTCTACAAAAGGACGTATTTGCCGTGAAGATACGCTCTTTTTCTAGTAATAGATTTTAAGACTGTAGTAAGTGTTTTAATTGTGTTATAACGCACATAATATTACTTGATTTTTTTCGTAATGGCTACGGAACCCTATCTTGGGCGTGTCCGACACGATCTTGGCCGGTTTTTTTCCGTTAGTTAACGCGCATTGTACACCTTTTTATAACAGCAACTATGTATTTTTCTAACCTGAGTATGTGTCACTGCTGTTATAAATAAATTATTTTCTTTCTAATTTATAAAATAAATAAACAATAACCTAATATCGTATCGCGTCTACTTTGCCTTCATGTTTTATCCTCGTAATAATAAAAAAGGTGTTCCCAAAATTGCTGACTGATACCTGGGTCGGATCAAATGCCTCCTCGGTTTTTTATTAAAACCCAGCGTGAAGAGTTCGAGAGCTAGCGTCTCGCGAAATCGCATTAAATTGCACAAAGGTTTTAATCCCATATTGAAAGTACAAGAAAGGCTCGTTTTACGGAATGATTAACTCTAAAAATAAACGTACTAAATATAATTTATGTTATGTAGATTTATGTATAGTTTATGTACCGTCAAATTTGGGCCTATTCCCACGGAGAAACTTAAATCTGTCGTCGGCGCGGGAATTCCGAGAAAATGCCTTGCGGTTTACATTTTGGGATTTCATCCCAAGCTGGTGGAAATTTGGTGACAAATTGGATTGGAGCCAACGCATTATTTGTCTTCCAGTTTTCAAGTTCATGGGTGTAACAATACATACCTAATCTAATACCTCTAAACGAGCAATTCAATTCAGAATCTCGGAAACGGCTCCAACAATTTCGATGAAATTTGGTATGTAGGGGTTTTCGGGGATGCGCGATCTAGCTTGGTCTTCTCTGAGAAAAAGCTTGGTACTGAGTTTTAGTCCGAGCAAAGCTCGGTCGCCTGTCGCCTATCGCCTCTCAAGCAGAGGGTCGTGGGTTCAAACCCCGGCTCGCACCTCTGAGTTTTTCGAAATTCATGTGCGGAATTACATTTGAAATTTACCACGAGCTTTGCGGTGAAGGAAAACATCGTGAGGAAACCTGCACAAACCTGCGAAGCAATTCAATGGTGCGCGTGAAGTTCCCAATCCGCACTGGGCCCGCGTGGGAACTATGGCCCAAGCCCTCTTGTTCTGAGAGGAGGCCTGTGCCCAGCAGTGGGACGTATATAGGCTGGGATGATGATGATGAAAGCTCGGTCGTCCATATACTATTTTTATTTATTTAATTAATGTTCTCTGCAATAACCATATCAAATCCGGCCATATTTTTCGAGTGTTAACATAGGTACATGATTTAAGTCTGTAAGCTTCTTTGTATAGGTACGAGTATACTATAATGGCCACTGGCGTTCGTGTCGTCACAGTGTGTGTGTTTTAATATGTTAAGTTTTAAATGGGTCCCACTCCCACTGAAAAATGGCCTTTTGGCCGCAACATATACTGAGTAAGGCAATTTACATTACCTATTTGATGTATGTATGTACGTAAACTCTTTATTGCACATGAAAATAAAAATACAAATACACAGAGAGGAGAAGTAGGCGAGCTTATCCCTAAAAAGGGATCTCTTCCAGCTAACCTAGTTAGGAGAAAACGTTTGCTTATATAGCTTTGGTTATTTGGTTGTTGATGTTGTATCCTTTTCATCACACTTGCTCGTAAACAGTGTCGTAACATGCAGGCCCCTTGGTTGCAATCCCCCATATAAAACCCTCGGGCTTAATGTGCTTGTCATGAAACCCGTGGTCGGTAAATGGGTCATTGCCCGTACTAATTTTCATGCCATGAAGCCCAAGGTCGGTAAATGAGTTTGTTACTGCATGGCGTGCTGCTGCTCCGTGCGCGCGCTGCACACGCACGCCATGCACATGCTGCGGAGGAGGGGGGAGGAGTGCGGCGCGGAGCTGGCGCTGCCAAGAGCGCAGTTAGGGGTATCGGCAATTTTTGAAAAAATATTTGTTTTTCTTTTACAAATATACAATTTTACTCGCAAATGTGATGAAAAACATTGTATGTCGCACGGGCGGTACTAGAATTACGAACATCGACTCATTAAAGCCCTCAGTCTTCGACTTCGGGCTTCTTATAGACTCGTTCGTAATTCTTTATTTACCGCCCTTAAGACACAATGTATGTATCAAACATGTCAATAAAAAGTCACTCTCGCTCATTATTATACCTTCCCGTCCCTTCAACAACACATAACAAGGACTCCTTATTCAACACCACATGGTACTGTGGGGACTGTAACTAGGTAAGAGCTTAGGTACTGGGGATCAACGCGCGTGACTTTAAACTTAGTTCAAAATAAACAACTTCTTCAATCATTTGGATTTATTTCAGAGCTTAAAAATACATTTACATAGCATAGCACCAGCCGCTTAGGCTATCGGGAGCAATCTGCGCTCCGGCATGTATACCGCTGTCAAACTGTTTTTAAAGTTATATTCTAGAAACATAATATAAAAAAACCTATCAGTTTATATAAAACTAGATTAATCTAACCTGCCAGGTGGTCAGTTTTACCACCTGCCAGCGGTATACAGCCTAGTTCCTACATATCCCTCCTTCCTCACAGAGGTGGGACCTACTCTACGGCCCTACCTAACGGGGACATTACAGACAGAAAAGGGTCTTTGCTAAAGACTAGTCACATCCTTTTCATAAACTCTAGTCTATGTTATTACAATCATAAATAGGTTTATATATTTCAAAAATTTCAAATCAAGGATGGGACTTCGCCGTCCAAAAAAACCCCGTAACAAAAAAGGTACGGCGCCTTTTCAGTAAAAAGCCTAGCTACTAAAGACGCGTGACATTGCCTGTGCAACCCGACACGTCATTCTTGCTTCTGAAACACCCGTGTCACATTTACTCTTTGGCCATAATGCCACTAGACAACGGTGCCTCATGGCAAGAATATCATACTGCCAACATCTGCATACTCGCGTATGTTGCTAGCATAATCTGTGCATGCTGCCAACATCCGCTCTACTAGCAAATGTTGCTAGCATAACGTCTATGCTGTCAGCATCCGCTTTAACAGCAGTTGCTGCCAACAAGACCCACTTGTATCTATTCCTAGACAGAGCATTAGGACAGCGGTAACTGCCATAACATTCCATCTATTACCGGAATAGATGAGATGCATGCAAACCCAGGCCCCTCCATGAGGTGCACCTGAGCTTTCATCCAGCTCATGGTTACCAAGATCAATGTGCTCACCTAAAATACCGAGCTGAACACATCGATTTACCTGTACCACTATCTATTTTTTTTTTGTTTCTAAAGACCAAAAATTCAAATCATTTATTGAAAAACCACAGGATCAAGTAAATTCAAATTAAATATTTTCATATATTTCTTCAGCAGTGGGGGGGCTTCATGCTTCATGGCTTGGCCCTGGTGTTCAGGTTCTTGTTTCTCAGCACCCCGAGCAGAGTTGCCGTTCAACAACGACAGCAATAGCCGCTGGGTTTCCATCTTATTCTTATTTCACAGCCATGGCCTCAGTGTTCCATCTTATTCTTATTTCTCTTCAATTGATTATAAGTTTCCGACACCGGAGATGATGATGTCCACGCCTGATTCCCCCGGCGTTCTACCGACGTGGATTCGCATTTGGGTTCCCCCTATAAGTTGAGTTGCCGTAATACGGGCGCCGCTGCTGATACGAAGTCGACGGGGCTGCTGCATTGCTTTGGTATCCCTGACGCTGCTGATATGCCGCTGGCGATGGACTCGCACCCGCCGTGTGGCCTTGATTCCATTGACGCTGCTGCGGCATTGGCTGTAGCTGGCGCGGCCTCAAATTATACCTTCCGTATGGCGTGCGAGATGTTCCCTGCTGAGGTTCTTGTGGGACTACCGTTGCTGGCGGCGTTTGCGGTGTGTTATATTCAGAACGCGGCGTGAATCCGAGAGGTGGAGCGTCTCCTCGCTCCCACGAAAGTTGATGATCTTTTGAAACATTGATCGGCAGCTCCACTTTCTGTGTTTTCATGCTCAACTCTGTATTAAATACATCACACAATTGAAGAATCGTTTTCCTTAGCTCATCCTTTGACGCGAATAATCTAGACGCTAAATGTGCTTGCCATTGCGAATTGATAGACTTAATAAAATGCTTGATAAATCTGCCATCTTCCGTGATCCCTGCTTTCAACGCTAATTTCTCTAGGTCATAATAAAATGATAGTAGCGGTTCTTTCGGCTCCTGCTTTCTATAATAAAAAGACTGTGCATAGTCTTCTTGCGACGGGAATTGTTCTACTAATCCCTTCTTTATTAAATCATACGACTCCAACGTCGTGAAATTGGCCTTGTACCAGGACAACGCAGGCCCTTCTAAGTAGAGTGCGATCGCTACTCGCTTCTGATCTGCGGACCAATTCTTTATGATCGCAATAGTTTCAAACTGGTGGATAAAATCGTCCACATCCGAATATCCTGCGAATTTTTCTGCCATCTTCTTTTCTTCTCCGCAATAAACTTTTGTTGCCCGCAAATTCTATTAAACACAGGGATAGAGGAAAAAATAAAATAACTCACAGTTGCTTCCTCAAAAATCGATACATTTACCAAAATTGCTTCACTTTTCATGCGCTTTTTTTGTCATCAAAGCTCGTCTTTTCTTAACAATTGTCCATAGACCGCTGAAATCGCTGCGGTACTCCGTCGTCCTCTGAAGCGATAGCTAAAACATAAAAAGTACACCGACCGCGCCTAACTCCACCACTTGTGGGGACTGTAACTAGGTAAGAGCTTAGGTACTGGGGATCAACGCGCGTGACTTTAAACTTAGTTCAAAATAAACAACTTCTTCAATCATTTGGATTTATTTCAGAGCTTAAAAATACATTTACATAGCATAGCACCAGCCGCTTAGGCTATCGGGAGCAATCTGCGCTCCGGCATGTATACCGCTGTCAAACTGTTTTTAAAGTTATATTCTAGAAACATAATATAAAAAAACCTATCAGTTTATATAAAACTAGATTAATCTAACCTGCCAGGTGGTCAGTTTTACCACCTGCCAGCGGTATACAGCCTAGTTCCTACAGTACACAATTCGGAAGAATAGTACATAAGCCGATTCACTTTTTACAAAGTGTAAACCGCTCATACCGCTTCGTCTCCCACGATACGACACAGTCGAGGACATTAACCCTTGAACAATGCACTCGATGTAATCCCATCAGATTCCTTGTCAGGAGTCAATTCTTACCCTTATCTGGCATCTTTTGTACTGTGATGGGACCGAGAAGGGATTTTTTAAAGGGACTGTTGGGTTTTGCAAGCCGGTGGATTTGTTTACGCTTATTGTTAAAAAGCGGCGAATCGCCAATAGCGAAGTGATTTTTGAAAATAAAACATTAAATTAAAAAAATCAAAAAACCCGTCTGCCAAAACTAAAAGGAAGAAAATAAGTCGGTCTAGAACTCTATTAAGTAGCTAATTTAAAGGTCAACAATCGGGAACCATTACTAAGAGTTTTTGAGCGTCAAGATTTAAATGGGTCCCGACTGTTGAACTTTAAATTATCTACATAACAGAGTTCTAGACCACTAGGCTTATTTTCTTCCTTTTAGTTTTGGCAGTCGGGTTTTTGGATTTTTTTAATTTAATGTTTTATTTTACACTTTTTTGATATTTATGTGAAAACGGTAGATTAAAAGTATACCCATATATATTTAGAATGGGCTAATTATTAGCTTTCATTGATACCCATATTATTACAATACAATTTTTTTTTTCATTCTTCTGCCATATTTTTTTTGCAGACGCCATATTGAAATATTATATAGCCTATGTCACTCCGATAGTTATGACAAATCCAATGATACCTCATATGTTAAAATCCGTCTAGCCTTTTAGGCTGCAGCGAGGACCAAAGAAATGGACATACATACCCACATACATATTATACATACATACGCTCGATAAACATAACCCTCCTTCGGGCAGTCGGGTAATAAATATAGGGTTTGTCATGTTTCATTTGTTTTTATTCGATAAATATTTGGATTTTGTCCCCAGCTTCGTCGGTTTAATAAATCCATACAGCCTTATTCATAAAAAGTTAGAGCCTCCTTGAAGGCTCCTTGAAGGCCCGATGCTAAAAAACATGATTCATAAACGTCTGTTAGCGCTAATCAGTCGATCAAGGCTCTGCTAAAGTTAGAGGACCGTAGACCCTCCTTTATCTCCCTGCTAAGTCACAAAATGGCTGCCACAAGTTTGAGCAGCTGACTTTGACAAGAGCAAAAAACCATACCGAAGCTATTTATATTGAAGGCAGGGCTACGCAAAGATTAAAAAAAAACAGGAAAATTTATTTTCAGGAATTTGTATTTAAAAATCCTCTAAATTAGCAACAATAAATTAACAATAAATATGAAGAAAAAAAATTTGAATGATTAACATAATTATGGCTTTTTGCACAACATAAACATGCGGATCGGAAATGGCGGGAAAACAAACATCTCGCTTTTTATTTTTTTCCTGCTAATTTGCTGTCACTGCTGTAATTTTTTTGAATTATCGATTAGGCCATTTTTTTGTCTTTGATTTGTCAAGGTGGCCAACATAACGCGTCTAATCCGTCTATCAGCAGCTCAACAACTAGCAGACTGCTAGCAAGCGTTTATGAATCATACTTCTTGACAACCGTCTAACAAGCTTAATCAGTCTGCTAAGTAACAGACCGATCAAACCTCAATTAAGGATTTTTTATGAATAAGGCTGATAGTCTTCAATGAAATAATTTGATTTGTGCGAGTAGAAAACTTTTTACGATTGTATTACAAATTAAGCACTAACCTAACCAATCGTATATGAAACGGTATCCTTACTAATAATAATATAAATACAAAAGTATGTCTGTCTCTCTGTTACCTCTTCATAGCTGTAACTTAAGAGCCGATTTAAATTAAATTTGGTGTACCTAAAGATAGTTTGATACCTAGAGTTTTTATCCCGGAAAATTGCAGTTCCCGCGGGAAAGTGATTAAACAGGATGCTTTATAGGCGACGGTTAACAAGCTTACGTACTTTAGTAGGTAAATCTAATTATATATGTCAAATGAGGGATATATCAAATGGTATTTTGTTAGTTAAAATTTTGTTGTACCTTTCGAGCCGCACCCGATTCCCCCAGTATAGGGAAATCTGTTGCAGCAAAACCGCGGGAGTACAATATAGTTCAAAAATATTAGACGAAGATAGATAGTTAGATTTCATTGTGTATTTAAGGATTGCCTGAGCGTGCCTCAATTAAAATACGCCCGCAATTAGTATCTTATGCTAATTACCATAATACCGTCGTTCGTAGTCAAATACCAATTTCGTTGGAGTGAACGTTTAATGTTAAGCTTTTAATGGTTGATCTTGGAACTGTGACTTTGGTTCAAGTTTCAGAGGTGCTTTGGTTTCATAATCATTATCATATCAGCCGTAGGACGTCTTCTGTTCAAAGTAAATAAATAAATAAATATCACGGGACAATACACACCAATTGACCTAGTCCCAAAGTAAGCTTAGCAAAGCATGTGTTATGGGTACTAAGCAACGGATAAATATAATTATATAGATATAGATACCATACTTAAATTATATTAAACACCACCAGTGGCCATCAGTGGTGTAGCGGTATAGAACGCGGTACGGATTACCGAGGACCTGGGTTCGATTCCCAGTGATGGTCTTATTTTTCTGTTTTTTCTGTGCATCTTTATTACAGTTTGTATTTTCAATTTAGGTTTTACGGGATGACCGTAAAAGTAAAAATTTGGAATTGAAATAAAAAATACAAAAAGATTCCAAAAAAAAAACCAATCTTAATATATTAAACACCCAAGACCCGAGAACAAACATGGACATAGGCCTCCCCCATAGTCCTCCAGTTGCTTGTTGGAGGTGCTTTGGTTTCATAAAATACTAACTGAACCAACTTGGGGAAAATTCTCGAAGAGACCGCGGAGCAAGCGCACCGTAGGGTAGGACGTCCACTAACTAGATGAATGACCTGGTTAAAGCCGCGGGTTCACGGTGGATGCAATTTCTGTATTTCTGCGGGATAAAAAGTAGCCTATGTCACTCTCTGCCCCATAAACTATCTTTATGCCAAAAATCACGTCGACGTGAAAGACGGACAAACATACAAACACACACAATTTCCCATTTATAATATTAGTATGGATATGGATTGTAATTGTTGACAACACGAAATTTCAACTCATTGGTAGTTACTTATTAATAGTACCAATATTAAAATTTCATAAATTAATTTTCATCAAGCAGCTTCATATAAAACTAGGGTGCATTTTATCGAAAAAAGCACTCAAACACTCAAAGCCTTTCTAATTTAACTTCCACCCTTATTTACCGTACCAATCCTCCCACGCTCACGCACACACGCACACACACCCTCACATACCCAAATTAAATAATATTGCATTTCCTAATTGCTCTCCCATTTCCCACCGTGCGCCTGACACGCGGCCACCGAAATCCCCCTTAAACACGCAAATAACAACCCTATTCCTATACCAACAGAAACCATTTCAAACCACATTATTAACTATAGCAAATTTGCGTATAGTTAATACGGTATTTTTACCAAATACACTCCTCAACACTCTTCTTAACATGGAAGTAAGAGTCAAAATTACTTGCCCGAGTGACAAGACTATCGTTGCAGTTTTGCAGCATCGCAAAGTTGCATATGCGTTCATAACAACGCGTATAACAGCTTTATAAAGTTCGTTATTGGGTAGTTTGGGGTATGGCTGTTGTAAAGGTTAGTGCACACTGGGGTGGCACGCGGCGCCACACTCGCGCCACACTCCGCGACGACGGCAGCGCGCGCGCACGTGTCGCGCAGCACGCGAAAAAGTGACCTAGTTTGAGATAAGACTGAAGATTTTTAAGTGTGTGATTGTTGGTGATTGAAAAGTTTGACAACAATTGGATTTTTGATCAATTGCATTATATTTCAAGAGTCAATGTTTATTTAGAAATACGGAAATAAAAAAAAACAAAGTTAAGGAATTTAAATAAATTAAAATAGCAAATATAAACTCAAAATACTGAAGTTTGTGGTAAGTTGAAAACTAAGTGACTCTTTCGGAAAAGTTTACAGCACAAGTGATTGTTTTGTCTGTCAATAACAACAAATATTGTTAAAAGAAAACACAGGAAATCAGGCAACTAACTGTGTAAGCAAGTGACAGTTTCAAAGCACTTAAGTCCACTAATCAAGTACCAAAGCGAAAACTGCTAATATAACGTAGTGTTGCTGTTAGAAAAAACTTTACCATTTCAAAGTTTCGAGCCGATTCAATTGCGAACCAATCGTTTACCCCAAAGCTAATGTGGTTGTTATAAAGCAAGACTAAATGGAGTACCATAGGCACATGGAGCCGCAGGCGCAGCCCCAGCAGTGGGGCTACGGCTGGGGCCCGGCGCCGGCGCCGCCCGCGCCGCGCAGCAAGCGCGCGCACTCGGAGAGCGAAGACGACGCGTTCTCGGAAGGAAGCAGCAAAGACGCCACGTGAGTACTAAGCTTTATTTTGTATACTAACGAAAATAACCTAACCAGCAAAAAGTCAGAAAACCGCCGACTTTGTCACTTCAAAATTCAATATCTCAACAACGGCTAAACCGATTTTGATGACACATGCAAGAACCATCGCTAAAAAAAACAGATTTTAAACAAAAAAAATGCATTAAAATCGGTCCACCCGTTTAAGAGCTACGGTGCCACAGACATACACACAGACAGACACACGCACACAGAGACACACAGGCACACATAGCGGTCAAACTTATAACACTCCTCTTTATGCTTCTGGGGTTAAAAATCTTCCACAGTTTAGGTATATTTTACACCTTAGGCTGCTATTTACTCTCAAACTACTAATAATTCTCAAGCAAACTCAACCGTTATAGTTTTCCTTGAAAGTTTGATATACTTACTACCATCATGAATTTTTCCACCCACCGATTTAGATTTTGGAGGGGGGGGGGACGCTCGATTTTAATGAAAATTTGCACTTTGAAGTTGAATATTTCGCAAACAAATCTCTGAATCTTAGCAAACCCCTAAAGGTTTTGAAAGACCTATCCAACGATACCCCACAAGTTTTCCGTGAAATAAAAAATCCCGGCATAAAGCTATGTAGAGCCGAAATAAAATTATCCCGAAACGTGGTTCCAATAAAGCTAATACTAAATAACGAATTATATTTGATCAATCATTCGTCATGTTATAATAAGAAACAGTAAGATAACAAAAACGAGATCCGAAGTAAAATGGATTCTTATAAGAAATTATTTCTCGTTCCGGAACAAACTATGACTGATTACGTTCATCTGACGTTAGCTTTGGGAATATTAGTATAAATGTTCTATTTTCACTTCATGATAAACATTTTGGTGAATTAATTTTATCTGCCAGCTATTTAGAGTAGTGGTAGAAGCAATTTTGATTTTATACCGGGTGTGGCCTGTAATATGAGCAAAAAATTAAAACGTAGATCGTCCTCGTCAAACTGTAACTTTAGTTCAGCGCCTTTTAAAAATAACGGAGTCTTTGAATTTTCCTTTTTTCATAAAAATTAAATACTGCTATCAATGTCATCTTAGAACACAACTGACGTCGCCTGTCACGCTACAAACATAAAGCATTTTGCTTTACATTGCTTCTTCGAATAAACTTAAAAGTGGAATAAAAATTAAAAACTAATTATTTTCAAAAGTCGCTGAACTAATATTGTACAGCTTGTAGAGTGTGATCTATGTTTTAATTATTTGCTCATATTACAGGCCACACCCGGTATTATTACATGACATTTAATTACCTATTACATTTTGCTCATCGTACCGATTTTGCTAATTTCTCGCCCTCCCGCGTTTTTGCAACTAAACTATGTCCTTCTATCGATTTAAAATATACCTATCATTTTAATAGGTTTCGAAAATTCCTCATTTATAAATATTGGTAGAATTTTACACAAGGGAAATAATTTTTAACTGACCTAATGACAGCTGAAAAATGCCACCAAAACTCCAATTTATGTAAGATCTTCTTGGTCATATACGGAACCTTTCCTTTGTTTAGTTATTCAACTCTATAGAGTCAATACTTTATTCATCAACTAGCGGTTGCCCGCGGCTACGTCCACGTAGAGTTCGTTTATTTTCCGGGCAATTTTCCATGTTAAAAAATATCTTAACCCTTAATAAGGTAGAGGCGATTTAGCGACCACATGCATTGATTTGGAAATTCAACCTTATTGTTTTAGTAATAAGTTACAATATTCATTGTAATTATTGGAAAAACTACTAGCTTTAAAATTATCCTTTGCCAGTTATGTATTCGATAGCTGCTTTTGATCCTGTGATAGTATGCTCCAACAAATGGGGCCTTTCTAAGAGATAATATCCTTCCCCGGGACTCAAGCTATGTGTGTACCCAATTTCATCTAAATCAGCGGTTAAGACGCAAAGAGGTAACAAGCACACAGCCAGACTTACAAACTTTCTTATCTATCTATTTTCTTCTGTCTATCTATCTTCTTGTATATACGAGTCATCATCATCATCCCAGCCTATATACGTCCCACTGCTGGGCACAGGCCTCCTCTCAGAACAAGAGGGCTTGGGCCATAGTTCCCACGCAGGTCCAGTGCGGATTGGGAACTTCACACGCACCATTGAATTGCTTCGCAGGTTTGTGCAGGTTTCCTCACGATGTTTTCCTTTACGATGTTTAGCTCGTGGTAAATTTCAAATGTAATTCCGCACATGAATTTCGAAAAACTCAGAGGTGCGAGCCGGGGTTTGAACCCACGCCCTCTGCTTGAGAGGCGATAGGTCAAACCACTAGGCCACCACGGCTTCAAACGGCTTCAAATTTCATTTAAATCAGCGGTTTAGACGCAAAGAGGTAACAAATACACAGCCAGCCTTATAAACTTTCTTATCTATCTATCTTCTTCTTCTATCTATCTATCTATCTTCTTCTTCTATCTATCTATCTATCTTCTTCTGTCTATCTATCTTCTTGTATATACGAGTACATATAAATAAAAATGAATTGCTGAAATGTATGTACGCGCATAACTTCCGAACGACGGCACCGAATTAGATAATTATTTTTTCGTTGTGTTCGTTATTGCCGGGGCCAAGTTTGTGCGTAACAAAAAAAAGACTGAAACTGGGGCGAAGCCGCAGCCAACAGCTAGTTTATAGTAATAGTGAGATGAAATATTGGTAGCAGGGGATCTAGGTTTTTTATTAGGTACTAGGTTGTAACTAGGTTAGGTATTTGCAGGTGGTAGGACCTTGTGCAAGGTCCGCGCGGACTGCTACCACCATCTTGCTCGCTAATCCTGTCGGGAAACAGCAGTGCTTGCACTGTTGTGTTTCGGCGTAAAGAGTAAGACAGCCGGTGAAATTACTGGCACTTGAGGTATCCCATCTTAGGCCTCTAGGTTGGCAACGCATCTGCAATCCCCCTGGTGTTGCAGGTGTCTATGGGCGGTGGTGATCTCTTATAATCAGGAGACCCACTTGCTCGTTTGCCATCCAGTTGAATAAAAAAAAAAACTTTGGTGGTTACTTATTAGTTCTTCTTCAACTTATTCAACTTCCAGATCGCCAGGCGGCGACTCGTGCCAGCTGATGACGCGCAAGCGCCGCCGCGGCGTCATCGAGAAGAAGCGCCGCGACCGCATCAACACCTCGCTGACTGAGCTCAAGAGACTGGTCCCGGCTGCCTGCGAGAAGCAGGGCAGCGCCAAGCTGGAAAAGGCTGAGATACTGCAGCTGACCGTGGACCATCTTAAGATGCTGCATGCCAAAGGTATGTGATGCAAAGCGGTTTAACTAATGTTATAGAAAATTATGTATGTATGTACACACACACACACAAACATCACGCCTGTAACCCCAATGGGGTAGGCAGAGCACACGAAACGTTACCACTTCGGAACCACTTTTAGCAATTTTAGGTTTAAAGTTACGTTAGTTACGTATGTAGGTATACAATTAATATTTTTTTTCAATTCCCATTAAAAATCTTATCTAATTATTTGTACAGAATCATAGACTAGCCTTATTATGGCTACTAACATTTAAACGACAGTTAAAATATGAGTGTAACTTGCCATGCATTTTATAATTATCTACTTGCAATCTAAGTCACAGTACTTGTTTATATTTCTTTTCTACCCATTTTGTGGTTAGCATGGCCGTTTGCGCATTTAATTCAGTTCTTAAGAAAAAAAAAACTCAGTAAGTAATTGTAAATCTTATGACATGCATTACTATTATTTTGTATTCTTATTTCTATCCATTCTTGCCATGTCATGAATATTTTATTTCTTTCTTTCTTTAAATAAATAATCTTAAACCTTAATTGATTTCTGTATAAAAAGCTCCATCGTATTTTTAACTTCGGCTTGAAAACATATTGAACTAATGAATATGATAATGATTATAACATGAGTATGATTATGAAAGATAAATAAAGATTATCCATATATATATTTAATATTATAAATGCGAAAGTGTGTGTGTGTGTGTGTATGTTTGTCCGTCTTTCACGTCGAAACGGAGCGACCGATCGACGTGATTTTTGGCATAGAGATAGTTTATGGGTCAGAGAGTGACATAGGCTACTTTTTATCTCGGAAAAATGCACAGTTCCCGAGGGAACAGCGTGCGACAACCGAATTACAAAGCTAGTTATATTATAAGTAACTAACATAAAAGTATCACTCATACGTACCTAGCAGTCTTGTTCTTCACGTAACTAACATAAAGACTCGCGTGATCTTTACCAGCTTATCTACTCTTCAGTTTTACAAAATAAACATAAAATTGATTTTTAATGTCTTGAATTCCATCCGCAGGTAGTCAATTTTACTACTTCATACAAAATACTTTAACATTTGACTAATATAATTGTAACCCGCGCTTCCGGATTTCGAAATTCTTAAAGCACCGCTATTTCAACCAAAAAGCCTTTAAAGCTGTCATTCATTCCCCAAATCATTTCCGTTTCCTCCAATTAATAAAAGACTCAACGGTATTTTGCGAAACTTTACAGAATCGTTAAATAAAAAAGCAAAAGTTTTAACGGTCTTCTTCCTGTCGTTTAGAAATATGACAATGTGTTTTTTAAGTAAAAGTAACTTTTTGTAAGCCGTGGTGGCCTAGTGGTTTGACCTATCGCCTCTCAAGCAGAGGGTCGTGGGTTCGAACCCCGGCTCGCACCTCTGAGTTTTTCGAAATTCATGTGCGGAATTACATTTGAAATTTACCACGAGCTTTGCGGTGAAGGAAAACATCGTGAGGAAACCTGCACAAACCTGCCCCATTCCCTTGTGAAATTTCAATTCAATTACCAGATCCATGTTTATGTGAGCGAAAGCCCGAGTAAGTACTAGTTCTTAGAGTATAATATATATTATTATATGTAGAATTCTCATGAACTTCAAGCGCTACCCACTCCTAAATTCAAAGTTAAGTTTAGGTACAATCCCTAACCGTTCAAATTACTCGAGAAGCTTCGAGTACTACATTAAATTTGAAGATAATATCCCTTGTTAATAAAAATACCTAATAACCTTTGCTGAACAATTCGACTGTCTGTCGTCTGAGCTGAGGCTAATAATGCCATCTATCTGTCTGTCTGACAACCATTACGGTCACAGAATAGTACTCGATGTTTATAGATAAGTGACTGCATAATCTAGAGTTTTGCTTTTATTGAAAAATACTTTCAAATGCAACAGCAAGTAACAATTAAATTATGATGAGTGTGACATTCATAATGGTTTTGTTTTCATAATGTACGAGTTATTAACTTCTTAAGTACTTATACAAAAGTTAAAAATAAAATAAAACAAAAGTTCAACGAAGGTTGCTAGAAAATAATACTAAACATTCAGATTATATTATCTAATTTTGAACACTACAAAATTCAAGTAAATTAAAGTCAGGTGCATTTTTTGCACAAAATTACATACAAAGCTAAAACTCAAAAGTCTAAAATCGTACAAAATTAAAAACAATTAGTTACAAGTCACACATCGACATCGTGAGAATTGCGGGTAACCGGTGGATGCAAGTGGCGAGTTGTCGTTCATTGTGTCGTTCTAAGGGGGAGGCCTTTGTTCAGCAGTGGACGTCTTCTGGCTGACGATGAAATTAAATGAAATATTTATTTGCTAGAATACGTTTGCATAAGGTCTTACGAGTAGATATCATCAGGAACAGTATTCAGTCGACATACAAAATCACAGTGGTAGTATTGTGATACTATTATAGAAGCAGTGATCATGTAGCCATATTTAAATTATATTTTTATAAATTAATCAGAACAGTACTAAACTGCCAACATTAGACACATGTGATCCTATTCTTCTTAGCAGTTTTCACTCAAATCAACTAGGAATTAAATTACATATGTTCTTTTATCGCGAAACTTCTAACAACAAACTTCTGACTGGTGCTTACACCGCCGCCGGCGGTGAGCCAATTCGTAGCTAATATTGAGACTCTCAAGTGCATGTGTCGATTCTGTTATGTGGCCATTCAATATCTATTTAAAAATGAGCGCGTTTTTGGGCTCCGCGCCACCGGATGGCACCGCATAGTTCCGTGTTCCCACGGTGGGTTCCGGGTGCGACAGGTGGCCTGGGGGACTAGAAACACCACAGAATAATAAGCATACATCGGGGTTTTCAGTGCCGGAATGTTTACATTAGCCAAAGAGTAGGTATTGACATAAAAAACAAAATGTACTGTAGTAGGTTTCCGCCTAATTACTAATTAATTGAAAAAAAAATGGTTAAAAACATAGTAATAGGTATTATATAAAAGAAGAAGCCTATTACAACTACCGACGTAGAAAGATCGTTCAGTTCGTTGAAATGGATATTTTTATAGAAAGACGCTGTAGCTTAACTGTTTCAAATATAGAAAAAATATTAATATATATGGATTATTATGAAAATCGCGTCAACTACTTTACTGCAAGTAATTTTTAATGTTATTTTTATTATTATCACATAAAGATTGGTTGGTAGTAAAGCCCTATATGAGTTCGCAGAGAATTAGTTATTCATTAGGCATAATAGGTATGATTTTTTTTTTCAGACCAACCTCTCTGTTTATCTCTACTCTTTCTCAAATAATTCCCGCACAGAATAATAGAAATAGAAATGTTAAAGTGTATTTGCCTTTACAGTAAATGAAGTCACTTTTTCGCCTCTCTTAGTACATTTAGTTGATTTAATGTTTTAAACTTTCGTGATTTTCATTTGTAATTCCCGACAGCCACCGTAATGTGGTCGAAACGTCGAGATAATTATTACTTGTATGTTAGCATGATAAGTCTCGATTGTGGTATTAATTATTTTAGTTGATTGACTGAGTTCTCTAGATAGAAACCCTAGTATAGGCACACATGTTACAGTCTTTTTGTAAAACATAGTAGCTCTTGTTATCTTGTACTGCAAATTATTGAATAAATATTCCTATCTTATCTAATGTATTTGATTGCTCCAGAAATTACTTCGCGGAGGTCCGTGTCGATGAAATATATCGTTTTTACCTTGCTTCTTCCGTCGTAAAAAGTGGAACGGTAGCGGAGAAGTACGGTAAACGGTAATAATATTGCAATCCATTGTAGTATTGTAGGTCTGTATCAATCCTAATGTCAGTTTTTGACGCTGTGAAGTCATTCATTTACTGAAACAAACTCCAACACATTATTTTCCGTAACAAGGAGACGGAAACCCATAATAAACTTAATTTAAATGGTCTTCCTGAGATTCCCTTGTATTTAATTTCACTATAAATTGGGTCCGGACGTGCGGTTAACCAAATTCGTGCCCTTTGCGGTCAAGTTTGCGCTTGAGTACCTAATTTAATCTAGACTTAACATTATTTTTACGGTCTACCTGAACGTGTGATTTGAAACATCACGGTATATTTACAATAAGTACAATGTACATCCTTCAAATAAAAAATAAAACAAAACTATCCCCGCTGTCAAATAAAACTAACAATCTTCCTATTTATAAGTTATAAGGCAAACACGTGGTCAAGAAACGTCACTGGTTCATACCCAATACGCAGGCCGCATTACCCCTTTGTATGTCAAGATTGGTTTTTTGGAATCTTTTTGTATTTTTTATTTCAATTCCAAATAAAAAATACAAAAAGATTCCAAAAAACCAATCTTAATTTGATTGCTTAGAAACGATAACTCTTGTCCGGGTGAGCGGTTAGTTCCAAAGGAATGACGAAAAAGTTTGAGGGCTTACGGCATAGATGTCGCTAGCGTCGCTGCTTAAGTGACTAAGTAAGAAACACAAGCTGAGATATGAGGTGCATAGGGAAATTCGTGTCGGTACCGTTGACCATCAGTGGTGTAGCGGTATAGCACGCGGTACGGATTACCGAGGACCTGGGTTCGATTCCCAGTGATGGTCTTATTTTTCTGTTTTTTCTGTGCATCTATATTTCAGTTTGTATTTTCAATTTCCTTTGTATGTCTCCCAATTCGCCAGCCCTAGACTCCCCCGAGGCCAGGACTAACCTCCTAGACAAGGTTTTGGTGCCCGATGACCCCATCGTTTCAAAAGCAGGCGCCGTAGATTCATGGTAGTCAGTCAAACCAAAATATTTGCGACGCTTGCTTAACATTTACAAATACTAGGAAGTGCAAGTCCGACTTGCGCACCGATGTGTTTTTATTGTAAAAAGATAACTGAAATAATATTAAAATAAACGAGTCCATATCGGCTCACATACTTATTGAAAGCAGGGGGGTGTCACTAGGCCATTCCGCCGCCGAGCTACAAGTACATACCGGGCCTCCCCAACGTTGAGGTGATTCAGTGCGACTCAACGCGTGCGAGTGAACATGAGTTATGCGATAGACAGAGAAGCATAAAGTAGGCACGATTCTTATGCCTAAACGTCACTTTTGTACGGCAGTGAAGCTTCTGTACTTGTACTATTACTTATTCTGTGTTGAAAGTCCGAATGCAATGTTTGTCAGAATGATCGTTTGTCATAACTATTTTTTTCTGTAAATTCAACGATGATGATGAAAAAAATTAAAGTTTCAATGGGTGAAAAATTATGACAAACGATGATTCGGATAAACATTATTGAAGACTTCTAAATATTCTTCGATTTAAAAACAATATATGGCGCAGTCGGTAGGTAGGAACGATGCAAGCTGGTTTATTATGACAAATTACCTCCTCGGGATTCTATCGTGTGCCCGAATTTCGTATGCCATAACTATCGTTTTCCATAATTTTCATTAGTCACAGTTTATTTCTGTAACAGTTTTTTTTTTTCAGAATTGCTGTAACCTAACCTAACCGCATAAGTAATAAAAGATGTAAGATGTAGGACGTAGTAAGATGACAATTATAAAAAACCCTGATAAAAACACGGTTCTATATATTTTATGTTGGTATGGCAAATGAAATTATGGTAAGTGAAGCGATTCGCGTCCAAAGGTTCGAGCACGTCTAACCGCAAGTTTGTCCATGGGTAGTAGATAGGGTTCTAAAGGTCAAGCGCCGGTCAAAGGGACGTTACATTCTGAATACTTGATAACTTAATTGATCCCGGCTACCTGCATAATATAGGTCAAAATTTGCATATTTTAGGTACTTAAGTTATTTGTGCCAGAAGCGTGCAATAGTGGTAGCCTAGTAGCCTAGGCAAGCAGAGGGTTGTGGGTTCAAGCCCGGACTTGCACCTCTGTCTTTAAGCCAAGTTTAGAGTTACAAGAAAATTCCTGCAAGTTGCATTACGAGTACATTGCGAGGCCGTAAAGCCAAAGAGTTTGTAGTGGTCAATCGAGCGCCGCAATGTAATACAACTTGTACGATTTTACTTGCAAGTCTAAACTCGGCTTTACGAAGAAATTTGCGAAAAGCTTCACGGTGAAGGAATACATTGTGAGGATACCTGGACACATCTGCGAGAAGTTCTTTGTGTATTTGATGTTCATAATCCATACTGAGTCCTCATGGGAACTATTACGGTCCAAGCCCTCGCATACTGAGAGGAAGTCTGTGACCAGCAGTGGGGCGTAAATAAGCTGATGATGATAGTTGGGACGAAAAAGACATGATGAAGACGTAGCCCGAAGAATTGCGAAACTGAAGTGGCAGTGGGCGGGGCACATTGCTCGCAGGACTGATGGCCGATGGGGTCAGAAGGTTCTCGAATGGCGTCCACGGACCGGGAGACGAGCTGGCGGTCTCCAACGACCTGGTTAAGATCGCGGGATCGCGGTGGATGCGGAAAGCACAAGACCGGTCTGAGTGGAAAGCCTTGGGGGAGGCCTATGTCCAGCAGTGGACGTATTGGCTGACGTGATGATGATGATGATGTACAATACCAAAGCGAATTGTATGCTATGCTAGTAAGTGAGACGAAATTGAGCGTAGCCTCGCGGCACGTCTCGGTGTGAACCGACCCTATAAGACTTCCTTCCGCTCGGCGCTCTGTATAATAGAATAGGAAACAAACATCTACAAAAACAGCGAAAAAACACTACAGTCTCGATTGAATCCCACAAAATGATATTTTAAACACCTTCAAAAAACTGTTTACCGCGTTAATTCTATTATTGACCGCGATGGCCCTTTGGGACAGGCATCGGTTACGGCTCAGGTAGGCCCACCTGGCACGGAAAAAACCAGGAAGTGCCCCACATGTGGTCTATTTTGTGTCTCGCTCACACATTCCTGGAGTATGGTCATAGTGTGGTTTACCAGGTGGTTGCATCGACCTTTAGCGACGTTAGTTACCTAGATAAAAAGTAGGTTGGAAAAAAGGCCGCGGTAGTTTAGTGGTCTGTGCAAAATTACAGCTTTCTAGCATTGATAGTCCCTGAGCAAAGCCGCGGACGGACAGACAGACAGACAGACATGGCGAAACTATAAGGGTTCCGTTTTTGCCATTTTGGCTCCGGAACCCTAAAAATACTAAAAATCGGTCAAGCCGTTTCGAAGGAGTTTGTTCACACACATTTTTGACCCGAGAATTTTATTATAGGCTAGCATATAGTTATCCTAGTTCCATATGATGATGATGATGACATATTAAACCACCGACCAGCGTTTAAATACCCAATCATCCCCATCCAGCAATCTAACAAAGAACCATATTGTCCATCCGATAAACGTCATCCACCGGCGCGCGCGCCGCCGTGGGAACCCGGCGCCCCGCGCTTCCCACTGAGGGATGGAACCCTCCGCAAATATTGGAGTAAGCTTCTGGACAACTATGGGGTTTATGTGTGAATAAACGTATACTCATGCGTAGATAAGACATGTTAAGCAACCTGTATATAATAACGTGGGATTAATACATGGGCATAAAGCAGCGTTTCCACCAGTTAATGTGTTGTGAATATGTTGCAATACCTACCTGAAATTAATTATGGCAAACATGCGTTATGGGGCAATGAATGTCTGTGTTTTGAGACAGTTTTGTTTTTCTCAAACCTTTGTCCTCCCTTTTTAGGGTTCAGAAGCAAAAATGGCAAAAACGGAACCCTTATAGTTTAGCCATATCTGTCTGTCTGCCTGTCTGTCTGTCCGTGCGCGTCTTTGCTCAGGGACTATCAAGCTAAAAAGTTGTAATTTTGCAAGGATATATATATGTAAACTATGCCGACCAAATAGTAAAATAAAATTTAAAAAAAAAATACTGTACCTCCCATAGACGTAAAGTGAGCAAACTTGGAAAATAAATACGAAACCCTTAGAAAAATATTACTCAATTTTTTCGTAATGTCTACGGAATCCTATTTTGGGCGTGTCCGACACGCTCTTGGCCGGTTTTTTTAGCTAAAACGGGACTACGCAACACTGTGGCATGCTCGATATTTTTATGGTAAGTTTTAAGGTTTTCAATATGACTTCAATGTAAATTTTGTTTTCAAGCCCGTAATAACAAACTAGCCACTAACTTCAGGCAGGACCTCTGTCACAATACAAGTAACATACGGGGCTGTTTCACCATCCGTTGCGTCTCTATTTGTTCAGTAACAGCCCCCTAAGTATATTACTTGTATTATGCCTCTGTCTACAGTGGCGCCAACTGTTGAGCGCGAAAACGTTAGGTCTCATTGACACTATAGTCCTATAGTCTATTTTATAAAATGGACCACGATTAATAATACGAATTTTCTGATAAAATGCGATGAAAACCCTACATGCACTATTTGTATTTTCCTTATTTTTTCAGAAAGAAATTGATGAGTTTCGGCATTTTTTTTTGTATCACGTTGAGTTATTTACGTAGTAGTAAATGTTGTGTTGCGTCCGAATCCTCTTTTCTCAATTATGTTAGTACCCATAGCATTTATTCCAGAATCTCATTCACCAATTACATAAATTACATAATGTAATGCGACTAGAGTCCATGGAAAAGTCCTCCTGTCACAAAAACTATTTATAGAAAAGCAATATAGCAAATTGACTTGTCCCAGATTTTTGTCCCTTCAAGTAATATGACAATGGAATTCTGTCTATTAATGCAGAGAGCCTTTCATGAAAAGAATTTTTCTTTATAGTGTATCAGTCCTGAGCAGTGATAATGACAAAAGTAGATGCTATTTTCGTATGTACGTCCGATTGTTCGTCGAGATATTTTATATAATACGACCAGACGGCCAGACGACCAGACTCCCCCTCTTTCCCCTCAAAGACCCCTCTTTTTATTTCGGGGTTTAAAAAATAAACTAAAACTTACCTACACAGCTTACGATCATCGCATTATATACTTAACACTAGCTTTAAATTTTATCTGCAAAATTCTATTTAATTTTTGCAAAAAAAAAGATTAAAATTATTAAAAGTCCTTTTAAATTTAATTACCTCGGCATACCAAATTTCGTGTAAGTAAGCAAATTGGTTTAGCGGTTTAAGCGTGAAGAGATGACGACTGACAGAATTACTTTCGCATTTACTATACCTATTATTTATTATGAATGGACTGATATGAACCGATATGGTCTTTAAATTTAATAAATTGAATTTCTCTCACTAATTATCGGATGGACTTTAAATTTTGCAAGTTCGACAATAGTGCAACTACATAGTTAAGTACTAAGCAAAAAAAAGGAACACACACACACACACACACACACACACACACAAACATCACGCCTTTATTCCGAAATGGTTAGGCAGAGCACACGAAACGTTACCGCTTCGGAGCCACTTTTAGCACTTTTAGGTTTTAAGTTTGACAAAAACGGTACAATACTGACAGGTTGCTAGCCTGTCGCCTACGGTATACCTTAACCTATATCCTCAGTCGCATCTTACGACATCCACGGAAGAAATGGAGAGGTGTTATTCTAACCCGACACCACACGGATAAAAAAAAGGCAAAAATTACATTATTACAAAAAAATCAGAACTTTTTGACTGTGCAACATGCCCCTTACAAGAAACAACATTTTTTAATCCACTTAGAAAACGAAATAAAATGCAAAAAACGTAATCTACATCTATTATTAAAAGATCACGCGTCAATTGTACAGAATGACAAGCGGAAATTGCACCATTTTTCTTTGCAGCACCCTTATTACAACAACGATAAGGTTGATTTCTAAGCAGCACGAATACGCGTGGTAAAGGGGTCGCCACACCTGTTAAGAAAAAACAAAGAAAAGGAAGTTAAAGAAGTTATCTATAATTTAAGAGAAGTTGAATATCATCGCAAAGGATCACTAAGCATTGTCTGTTACACAGAAATAACCTTATATTAGTCATCCGCTTTTTGGTACCTGAGCGGCCGTGGTTCGCTTGGGCTGAAACTCAAAAATACGCGTTTTTCCAGAGATAAGACCAAGCTAAATCGATTGCCAAAACCTCGATTTTTACTTGACTACTTTTATTTATTTATGTTGTGGGATATATATCCCAGAATCTCGGAAACGGCTCCAACGATTTCGATGAACATTGGTACGTGGGGGTTTTCGGGGGTGAAAAATCGGTCTAGCTTGGTATCTCTGGGAAAGCGCTATTATCGAGTTTTAGCCCGAGCAAAGCTCGGTCGCCCAGGTACTATTAGTTATAGTTTTATTTGGAGAACAAACAGAAATAGATGTACAATAATAGTTCTTATGTTCTAACTTCTTATAAATCACATTCATCTACCTCCTCCTATTAGTTATAACTTAAGACTTGTAAGCTACTTTTCCTTTGGAGTATACACAGTATACATAGGTAGCACGCGTTTATATAGTCATCTCAAAATTTTGTTCACTATTCTGTCTACATTGGAACCACAAGCCATCTTCCCAATTCTCGCCACAAACGAAAAATAAAAAAAATGTAGATTTTATTTCCACAGTAAATCTGATTAGCCACAAAGAGCGCCCCGCGAAGGACACGGCGAATAAAGCTAATTCAGCCTTGACGGTAATTAAGTTTGGCATTTTGGCAGACAAGGTTGCTATTTGAGAGCAAGATTGTAAACAAGTTCAAGGAAACCTAATTGGTTGCACACTGTTAGGAATTTTTCATTCTGGAAATATTTTCAACAATTTTCTATTGGCTCTTCCACCACCATCATCATCATCATCTCCGTAGAGCGCCACTAATGTGCTCTCAGATGGCAGACGTAGCCAAGCCAATTTTTGCAACAATGGAATTTGTAAGCAACATTGATTGTAAAATTGTCATGGACATGGAATAAAGCATCTATAACTAAGTTCTTTGGCTCAGATTGTATATATATAGTGTTGATGTAATATACGATGAATAAATATAAACATTCCTGAAGACTTTATAAAAGTGTTCCTGAAGAAGGTCTTCTGAAAACGTCAAAACTTGTCGGACTGTTTCTGATTTAAAGTCGTCAGTTGAGTCATTTCATTTGAACTTATTACAAAACCAAAAGAAAAACGTAGCAAGCAAATGCCCTATCGGAATAAACTTCGTCACTTCCCCCCAAACAACAATGATTAAACTTGAACCGATTTCCAGTACATCAAAATCTAAACCCCAAAGTCCGGTGTCCCAGTAACAAGGCCAGTTTACCCTGATCCCCGGGACATCAATGAACCTGTTATTTGCTTACAAAACCTGAATGGGAGCAAGGGGAGCGCAGCTCACCACATTCTGGACATCCTTACGGAAGACGTCCGGAAACCCGAGGGTTCCCGTTACAGGATTTTTACGTCTCTTTTTTACTCCTTAGTTTGTGTATACTGCGTCCTTTTCTGTTACTTGCTGCAGGGTGCGTCAAGGGGTGAATGGATTTAAGTGGATGCGTCTTGATTTCGATTTTTGTGCGTTGCTTTTGTTACGCAAATTTTGGTAACATCTGCGTGTTCTTCGATCTTCTTCAAGACATATTGTTCATTTTGTTAGATAAATAAAGTTCGATTTCGTGCAATTATTTCAAGGAATATTAATGTGAGATTTTATATAGCTTGAACTAAAGATAAAGTAAATATTTAAATAAACGCTGCCCGTCTCAGCTTTGCACGGATGAAGAAAATTAAACTAAATCTTCCCTTTACAATAGGAACATTATACAGCGTGTATTTTTGATAGAACCTCAAATTTGAAGGGTAGTTAGTGAAGGCCCTAATAACCACACTTTGTTATATTTTAGTAAAAAAAATGACTTTAAAATAATTTAATTTAATTTACTTTAGTTTGTCAATTGAGTTTTGTTTATTTTCTTTTGTACAATAATGAGTTTACATACATACATACATGACTTTAAAATAAATTAGCACGCAATGTATCACTACACTTACTACTTTGTTTTTATTCAAAACTCCGCACTTGTTGACGTGACAGTTGTCTCTCTCTCGTAGTACGCATTACATTGCTGCTCGAATTAAATTCAAAAAATAATTACGCTCTGGTATTTAATTCTAAATTAACAATTTGTTTTAATATCGGTTCACAGCACTTAAATCTACGTTGTATATACAACATGCAATATGAAATAAAATGACAATTAACAATTTCGATTAAATATAATGTATTGCTTTACATAGTATCTTTGTTTTTCCTTCTTGAGAGAAAGTATGATAGATAATATGTATATTTCGTAAATTTTAAGTAAATATCTTAATATTGACAGCTACATACTACGAGTACATACATGCGTAACAATAGAATAAACATTTAGTTAGGTCTTTGCGAGGCCCTTTGTCTATATTTATCTATGTTTTTTTTTAATTTGCTTGGCTTGTTGCGCGAGGCCCCTACAAGAGCGATACCACGGGCGATTGCTCAGTTCGCCACCCCCTAAGGCCGCCACTGAGTATGTACTACCGTTCTACCCAGCAGGCACCAAACGACAGAAAACATTTCCTTCAAGAAGTTAACAATACTACTTTAAAATTCTCACAAACGCAATTTTTCTTGTTGCAGGCCTCGACACCTTCGCCTACGACCCTCAGCGCTACGCCATGGACTACCACAGCATCGGCTTCCGCGAGTGCGCCGCCGAGGTGGCCCGCTACCTCGTCAGCTGCGAGGGCCTGGACATCCAGGACCCTTTACGACTCCGGCTGATGAGCCACCTCCAATGCTTCGCGGCCCAACGGGAGCTGGCAGCCAAATCAGCCAACTGGGGCTACCCTCAATACCCAGCGACACCCGTAGCCCAACCTCAGCATGGCTACACGGAGTTACGGCAAGAGCCAACGACGTCTACAGCTTCAACTACTGTTTCAGCTCCAATGGCGGTAGCAGCGCCGTTGTCCGCCCCCCCTAGTTACCCTCACTACCCCCCCGCGCCGCCGCCTCCCGCGCCGCCTGGGCCTCACCCTGCGCCCCCTGTTCCTCACTATCCTACTCCGTACCCTCACCATCCTACGCAACATCAGTATTCCCAAAACAGCGCGAAGCCGTATAGGCCTTGGGGTGCAGAATTAGCGTATTAAATATTTAAATAGTAGAATAAGAAGAGAGTATGTAGAGTAGAATTTACCCTCACTATGTGAACAGTCGCGACCACGTGGAAGACGAAAAATTGGCAGGCCTCCCAATAGATGGACTGACGACATCATGAGAGTTGCAGGAAACTGGTGCAAGTGGCGACTTGTCGTTCATTGTGGCGTTCTAAGGGAGGCCTTTGTTCAGCTTTGGAATTCTTCCGGCTGATGATGATGTGAACAGGACTGAACAGGTTGTTCCTTCAATTCTCACTTACAGATGTGCAAGTTGCAGAAAGTTTCCAAAATGTTGGAAAAGTTCTCGGATATTCCGGAAATTTTCACAAGAAATATTGAAAATTGATATTTAAGAAAGGGAAAGTTTCAATCGTCATACAAAATTGTGAGAAGTTTTCGAATTTTTTCTTTATGAAAAATTCCGCAATTTTGGAAAGTTTCCTTTGGCACATCAGTCTCACTATTTTGAGTTTAGTATTAATATAAAATGAAAGCAAATATTTCGCTTTGATTTGCACTGCGATAAAGAAGACAAATTTTAGCGAATTCTCACGTGATTTTTTTGTAGCGTACCTACCGAAATTTACACAAAATTTGGTATGTAGATAGATAAAAATCTGGAATATCATATAGGTTACTTCACCCATAATTCCCAGGTGATAGAGGTAATTATATAAGTTTTGACCGCTGGATAAGAGACATGAAATTCATCCCAGGTTTTTTATGCAGCGCTAATGAAATTCAGGATCTAATTTTCGGGGATTCCAAGAATTTAAATTCATTCATTGCTAGACCCAATGTTTTACGTATACGAAGTAAAAGTTTGTTACGATTCCATACAAAATTAGAATAGAAGCGTGTATAGCACATATTTTTGAAGCGTTGCACAATTATAATTATCTTGTTAGTATTATTATTATTACGCACGACTGTACATCAACAGCAAAAGTGGACGAACGTTTAGCTCAAAAAATCTACATTGAATACCTTGGTAATAGAATTTTGTGCGGATTTGGAGCACTATAACCGCTCATATATCTGAAAGAAACTGTATACTTGAAAGAAATTGTAATAACCTTTAACTGGAGTATTTATAAGTCTTCTTGGTTGGATGAGTTGGCCCAATTACTAGCGATCATAAGTTCTCCATCATCTTGCTACGCCTACGATATTTATTTTGCCGTATAAAAAGCTAAGAAGATTACGACTAAGTATATGATTTGTAGAAATGTAATATTCCCACAATATTCTTTAATGTTGCTATAAGATGTTTACACATAGGTAATATCAGATTTTCCTCATTAAATAGGTTCTGAATTGCTTTTCATCAGTTCTAATACCTGGAAAAAAAACTTACGTATCTTGAAAAACCTTTGATCTTTTCGGCGGTTGCGATGCGAACATGCAGAAAAATCCGCAGAACTATTAATAAGAGAAATACATATTGCGGGTTGTAGTTCGTTCCAGAACAGATGTAGCCGCCAAATCAAAACTGGCAGAAAAATGGCCGGTATTCAATTATCTAAATAATAATAATTCAAAAAGGGAACAACTTTATAAGCCTGTAAAAAAAAGTAGTTATTCAACCTCGCTCAAACACTTAATCAGTGTCATGCATTGGTAATTTTCAGACTTGGTCCAGTAAAAAAGGGGTTTAAAACACACACAATGTTCTTCAAAGTTTATCGTAAATCTACTCTCGATTCTGAACAAACTAGTTTCAAACTCAGTTATTTAATTAACTACTAGTATTTTCACCCGATCATAAAGAAGATTTCATTAAATGTATAAAATTGAATCAAAATAGGCTGACCAAGCCATAAGCAAAGAGTTGTTGGCGATCTCAGAGTTTTAAATATTTTTGAGACTGTTATATAGATAGACACTATTATTAAGTTGTGTGATAGTAATATAGTATATTACATATTTACGTAGTCACTAGATTATGGGACCAAAAAAGAAGCTTTAATTTGTATTTGTCGGTTGTGCCGCTTTGGCAGCAATTTTCTCAAAAATAACCTAAGATAAATGTCATTAATGAGGGTGTCTTGACAGGGGAAATATCGCTAGATGGCGTTAGCATCGAGTGGTCCGTTTGGCATTAGTCTTGCAGCGATTCATTTACTTTTTTAACCAACCACAAACGTGATGCAAATTTCAAAAATGTCAAACGACCGGATGGCCAAGTGGTTAGAGGACCTGACTACGAAGCTTGAGGTCCCGGGTTCGATTCCCGGCCGGGGCAGATATTTGTGTATAATTCGAATGTTTTTCTCGGGTCTAGGATGTTAAATAAGTATTTATCTATATACAGGTAGAGTCGTTCACGATGACGCGTGCCGTAGTTCTTATTACAATGTCATTAATGTCTAATTTTTACAAAATCACGCGTCTTCGTGGATGGCACTAGGTATAAGTATGTTTGTTTGTCCGTTGCCTAGTATACATAGTACAAGGTTTGCTTAGTTTGAGATAGTCAATTGGTGCCAAGGTCCCATGATATTTATTGTTATTATTAAACGAACCTTACGATACTAGCGCCATCTAGCCTGTCTTACAAACTCTAATTTGCAAAACTTGCCCGTTAAAATGAACTATTTACGTATGAAAAAAATTGCCTAATACAAAGGTTGTGACAATTTAAGCTATAATTATTCTTAAATCGTGTTTTGAATTGTATATTAGATTTTCGACTTACATTGGGTATGTCGCTGTACAATTTATTTGTAAATATGTATAAGAAAAGAAAGATAGTTTGCAAAAAAATAAATTATTTTGACATTTTGGGTGCATTTTTAATTTTCACTTCGCTACCCTTGAATTTTCTAATCCGACTTAATACAATGTGTGGCCCAGAACCGAGGATAATATTAAAAATAGAGGTTCTATAGGTCACCGGTAATTGTATCATCATGGTCCCACTTAATTAAAATTAAAACTTAACTTTTTTTTTTTCTAACAAAATTAATCGTAAATTCAATGTACGCCACCCTAGAACCCAACTGACGTCGCCTGTCACGCTACAAACATCAAGCATTTTGCTTTACATTGCTTCTTCGAATAAACTTAAAAGCGTAATAAAAATAAAAAAACGAATTATTTATAAAAGTCATTGAACTAATGTTGTTCAGTTTGACGAGCACGACAGTAAATGCAAAAGTTTGTTATAATGAAGTATAGGAAGTTAGATATCGAGGACAACATTATAAGGTACCTAATTTTTTAATTTTACAATACGGTATTTGACTATTTTGTATATGTTTTATAAATGAAACTACACAATGCCTGTTATCGAGTACAAAAACAATTTTTAAGCTACCTTTACAAATATCAAAGTTATAAAGGTTTGAAATTCAAGATTAGACAGAGAAAGACATACTGGCATGTGACGTCACACGCCAGTACACCATACTTGCTGCATAGAGAAAAGCGTTTGAGAAAGAGACAGGTATATAGATTTTTCAAAAAATCACTGTAAATCCAATTTTCAACCGATTTAAATTTTCTCTTCGCTAAATACTATCTGTATATCTATATTTTCATAATAATATTAAGATATGGCAAAAACACCTTCTCTTTAGGGTTCCGTAGTTAACTAGGAACCCTTATAGTTTCGCCATGTCTGTCCGCCTGTCTGTCGGTCTGTCTGCGGCTAAGCTCAGAGACCGTTAGTACTAGAAAACTGTAATTTGGCATGAAATACATATCAGTCATGCCGACAAAGTGGTAAAATAAATAAAACAAAAAAAAAAATGTTTTTAGGTTACCTCCAATAAAGGTAAAGTTGGTGTGATTTTCTTTTTCAAATAGCTGACGTCATGAACTTTGAAGAAGGAATCCATTCATCATACTTTGAGTCATAGAAGATGACTCGGCGCTGATATTATTGGCTGATAGAGCCATACAACAACAACATACAAATACATATAAAATACAAACTCAAATTTTCTTCCACAGGTCGCATTTCTCCACCGATTCTAGTGAAGTCTCGTGAGCAGGTTTGATAGTTAAATGTTTTCTTATACCTAATATTAATAATAATAATATTCATATATTTCAACTCAAGAGGGTCGTGGGTTCAAACCCCGGCTCGCACCTCTGAGTTTTTCGAAATTCATGTGCGGAATTACATTTGAAATTTACCACGCGCTTTGCGGTGAAGGAAACATCGTGAGGAAACCTGCTCAACCTGCGAAGCAATTCAATGGTGCGTGTGAAGTTCCCAATCCACACTGGGCCCGCGTGGGAACTATGGCCCAAGGCCTCTTGTACTGAGAGGAGGCCTGTGCCCAGGTGGGACGTATATAGGCTGGGGGATGATAAAATAGTAGAGCCATACTGTAAAAGACATTTGCGAGGTCTGTAGCTATCAGAAGCACAAGCACAAGTATAAAATTAAATACTAAACCAAAAGACCAGCGTCGGCCGTAAAACCGGCGTTATACTGATTTAGTTTGGAACCATTCCTTACTTAAAAAAATCTTGGCTGAATTATCAAAACCAAAAAAAACTATCCAGAACTGTCATTCATACCTACTGGATTTTCTGCAAACAACCCTATATCATCTCATCATGTTTGCAATCCAGTGCTTATTAATAGGATTTATTTATTAAAAAAAAACACACACACACACACAAACATCACGCCTGTATTCCCAAATAGGGTAGGCAGAGCACACGAAACGTTACCGCTTCGGAGCCACTTTTAGCAATTTTAGGTTTTAAGTTTGACAAAACGGTACAATAGTGACAGGTTGCTAGCCTGTCGCCTACGGCATACCGTAACCTATATCCTCAGTCGCCTCTTACGACATCCACAGAAGAAATGGAGAGGTGTAATTCTAACCGGACACCACACAGGGATTTAACAAAACCATGAAAAAATCATCAATAATATATTTTCGAATATCAATTGGTATTAACTTTATTCGTTAAGATTACGAGGGTGAGGGTATTTTTTTTACTAACCACAGTTTAACAAGGTTTTTTTTTAGTCAACCTAACTACTTTATCAATTATCATACATTAAACAGAGGGTGCAAATTCTCTCTAATTCGGAACTTAGCTCATACGTTTTTATATAGTCTGTCAAAAAAGAGAAGAAATTAAAAAGTGGCAACACTGTAGTGTCCTCCCTTTTTGGTTTGACAGGGTTTGAAAGGGATGACACTACAGTGATGCCACTTTTTAATTTCTTCTCTTTCTTGACAGACTATACCATGCCATGAAATGTGTCTGTCTTGTCTCTTTCTTTCCTTTGCAGCTTTGCAGGTTTTAAATTTGACACCCTTTCAGCAAATAAAACACCAACAAATCCTAAACCCTCTTGACACGTTTACAAAGTCAGTAGTCACATTCCACCACACGCACACGCGCGCGCAAAAACGTTTGGCAACTTGCGCACACGCCGCCTACGGAAGTGAGGGGGGTGCCGTGGGAAACACAAGGGTGGCGGTATCCCATAGGCGACCCCTAGAATTGCGGTAAATATAGCGGAAAGGGCGTAAGTGTCGTCAAGTCTGTTTGGGGTCTGCAAGTCAAAATGGCAAGAATAGTACCCTTGTGTCGGCCGTACGTTTATGGCAAAGGTGCTATAAAATTATAATTTGACGTATCGTGTAATAATCACGCCAATAAAGTAAATAAGAACGAAAATAAAATAGAAATATGTATGTATAATATTTTAGGTGCACCACACCTGCCAAAATCAGTTTCTTACTTCTTTTTATTGTAAAGGTTGCCCGGAAGAGGTCGCTCTGAAGCGATAAGGCCGCCTATAGCTTACGCAGGATTTTTTCTATAAGTAGGTACAGTCAGTATCAAAAGTGGCTGGTTACTTTTGTACTTTGTCGTTTTACAGCCACGTACATAGCGCCATACAAGATTGACAAATTTTTGATGTGACTGTACAGACTTCTTTTTTTGTACTGCTTACTGTATTGTGGTGTTCAAGAAAAGTCATTGTATTGTATTGTAATTAAGTACTACAAGTTAAAACAAGTTTATTTATTAGCATTGAGAACTTGTATAAAATTTGAAAATTTACTCCACGACTGCAAAATATTCAACGCAAGTGTGGCTATTTTGCAAATCAAGTTTATCCATATTATTTTAAACAATGGACCTCAGCAAACACATGAGTCATAATGAATCAGTAAAGTGAAAAGAATTATTAGAGTATCTATGACTCCATTTTCATCACAGCCCAACAATGCTTCTATAAAGAAAGAAAGAGAAGAAAGAAAGAAGAAAATGCGTTTTTGCCAACAATTAGGTAGGTATATAATGCATATTACACAAGAAGGGTACTACTCTAAAAATTAAGTTAATTTACTAACATAGACCACAGCGTTTTTGTTTTTACTGTTGCACTCATTTTTTTAATACATATAAATGCACCTTCACAGTCAATACTGCACCCTAAACACCACCGTCACTTACGCCCCTTTATACAGGGTTGTATCGTTCAAGCACCTGGTTATTTTTTAATTTGTTACACCTGTGCGATTGTTTATCGTAAGTGCACAAATGGAAAGGTCGGTTACTGGCCAGTTAGTTCAAAGTTATGAGCGGTTAATTAGTTCGGTAAAGGCTGACCAGGAATATAAAAAACCTGACGCGGTGGCAGCACTCCTACGTTTTATATGGGCAACATTCTTACACTTACTATACGATACCTACCAGTAATATTGACAACGGTGTCGGTGATGTTATTTAAGGAATATTTTGTAATCCCTCAGACTTTTTCTATGACAAATACTTTTATACATTGTGAATTATTTGCCTTCCAAAGCTATGGATAATATTCGGCATTTTAACGCAAAACCACGAGCAAACAACGTTAAGCTTTGACAGCAATAGATAGATGACATTGATTTTAGACAATGCTATATAGAGCATTAGAGATTTATCACTTAGGTAATTAAGTTCATGTCAATCATGAGCTATTTGAATAGAAATTCATAACTTGACTTGACTTTTAATAATCAGACAGCGAGTGATTCCGACGCTGTAAAAAATTATTCTTAGGTGATAATAACCTGTGCGTAACTATCTTACGTAACCAGCCGGTGCTACTTACGAAACTCGAACTCGAAGTTTTATCCGTACCGTCTCTCGCTTCTCGTATTAAATCGTATAAGTGTCAGAGGGACCGCACGACACGAACTTCGAGTTTCGAGTTTCTTAGTAGCCCTGCAGCACTTCGGTTAAATAATTTCGAAATTAACTGGGTTCACCATCGTTGGGCGCTGCGGGGCTACTTCGAAATTCGAAAATCGAAGTTCGTGTCGTTCCGTCCCTCTTACGTTTATACTTAATACGAGAGTGAGAGGGACGAATACGATCGATAACGAATGAACTTCGATTTTCGAATTTTGGAGTAGGCCTCTGGCCCTGTACTACGAATTGCAAAATTAGAACTTCGTATCTTGCCGTCCCGCTGGCGCTTATAATATTTAAAACGAGAGTGAAAGGGACGGAACGACATGAACTTCGAATTTCCTAGTAGCCCCGCGGTGCGTCGCGCTCGCTTCGAGCTTTAAGTTGGAGATTAGACTATACCACTACCATGAGTTTAAAGTGACCGTACTCGATAGCGCAGCGTAAATTAATTTGTAGAGGCGCTGTACAATTCTCCATACAATAATTTACGCCGTCGCTATCGAGTACGGTCACTGTAAACTCATGGCTGTTCCTGCGTTGTGTGTGTGTGTTTCTCGAAGGACAGAAAGAAATCGGAGTTGATGGCCACCTTCAGTAATTGGAGAGGCACCACCCGAAGAAGATTTTCTTGGAAATACTAGACTGGATTAGGCAAAGCTAGAAACAGGGAGGTCCGCCAAAATTGCTACCACCATCATGCTCGCTTAATCCTCCCGTGAAGCAGCAGTGCTTGCACTTGTGGTTTCGGCGTGGAGAGTAAGACAGCCGGTGAAATTACTGGCACTTGAGGTATCCCATCTTGGCAACCTTTGGTGTTGAAGATGTTTATGGGAGGTGGTGATCTCTTACCATCAGGAGACCCACTTGCTCGTTTGCCATCCAGTCAAATTAAAAAATAAAATAAAAAAGGGGCCGATTAACCAT